>NW_027617232.1:0-134320 GCF_964187855.1 Myxine glutinosa | reverse complement strand
CAAGTGCGAAAAGTGATTTTTCAACACTATCACAAGTGCAAAAAGTGTTTTTTCCACACTAATACAAGTGCAAAAGTGGTTTCCTGCACCAACACAAGTGCGAAAAGTGGTTTTTCAACACTAACACAAGTGCGAAAAGTGGTTTTTCAACACTAACACAAGTGCGAAAAGTGGTTTTTCAACACTAACACAAGTGCGAAAAGTGGTTTTTCCACACTAATACAAGTGCAAAAGTGGTTTCCTGCACCAACACAAGTGCGAAAAGTGGTTTTTCAACACTAACACAAGTGCGAAAAGTGGTTTTTCAACACTAACACAAGTGCAAAAAGTGTTTTTTCCACACTAATACAAGTGCTAAAGTGGTTTCCTGCACCAACACAAGTGCGAAAAGTGGTTTTTCAACACTAACACAAGTGCGAAAAGTTGTTTTTCAACACTAACACAAGTGCAAAAAGTGTTTTTTCCACACTAATACAAGTGCAAAAGTGGTTTCCTGCACCAACACAAGTGCGAAAAGTGGTTTTTCAACACTAACACAAGTGCGAAAAGTGGTTTTTCAACACAAACACAAGTGCGAAAAGTGGTTTTTCAACACTAACACAAGTGCAAAAAGTGGTTTTTCAACACTAACACAAGTGCGAAAAGTGGTTTTTCCCCACTAATACAATTGCAAAAGTGGTTTCCTGCACCAACACAAGTGTGAAAAGTGTTTTTTCAACACTAACACAAGTGCGAAAAGTGGTTTTTCCACACTAATACAAGTGCAAAAGTGGTTTCCTGCACCAACACAAGTGCGAAAAGTGGTTTTTCAACACTAACACGAGTGCGAAAAGTGGTTTTTCAACACTATCACAAGTGCAAAAAGTGTTTTTTCCACACTAATACAAGTGCAAAAGTGGTTTCCTGCACCAACACAAGTGCGAAAAGTGGTTTTTCAACACTAACACAAGTGCGAAAAGTGGTTTTCATCACTAACACAAGTGCGAAAAGTGGTTTTTCCACACTAATACAAGTGCAAAAGTGGTTTCCTGCACCAACACAAGTGCGAAAAGTGGTTTTTCAACACTAACACAAGTGCGAAAAGTGGTTTTTCAACACTATCACAAGTGCAAAAAGTGTTTTTTCCACACTAATACAAGTGCAAAAGTGGTTTCCTGCACCAACACAAGTGCGAAAAGTGGTTTTTCAACACTAACACAAGTGCGAAAAGTGGTTTTTCAACACTAACACAAATGTGAAAAGTGGTTTTTCCACACTAATACAAGTGCAAGAGTGGTTTCCTGCGCCAACACAAGTGCGAAAAGTGGTTTTTCAACACTAACACAAGTGCGAAAAGTGGTTTTCAACACTAACACAAGTGCGAAAAGTGGTTTTTCAACACTAACACAAGTGCGAAAAGTGGTTTTTCCCAACTAATACAAGTGCAAAAGTGGTTTCCTGCACCAACACAAGTGCGAAAAGTGGTTTTTCAACAGTAACACAAGTGCGAAAAGTGATTTTTCAACACTATCACAAGTGCAAAAAGTGTTTTTTCCACACTAATACAAGTGCAAAAGTGGTTTCCTGCACCAACACAAGTGCGAAAAGTGGTTTTTCAACACTAACACAAGTGCGAAAAGTGGTTTTTCAACACTAACACAAGTGCAAAAAGTGGTTTTTCAACACTAACACAAGTGCGAAAAGTGGTTTTTCCACACTAATACAAGTGCAAAAGTGGTTTCCTGCACCAACACAAGTGCGAAAAGTGGTTTTTCAACACTAACACAAGTGCGAAAAGTGGTTTTTCAACACTAACACAAGTGCAAAAAGTGTTTTTTCCACACTAATACAAGTGCTAAAGTGGTTTCCTGCACCAACACAAGTGCGAAAAGTGGTTTTTCAACACTAACACAAGTGCAAAAAGTGGTTTTTCAACACTAACACAAGTGCGAAAAGTGGTTTTTCAACACTAACACAAGTGCGAAAAGTGTTTTTTCCACACTAATACAAATGCAAAAGTGGTTTCCTGCACCAACACAAGTGCGAAAAGTGGTTTTTCAACACTAACACAAGTTCAAAAGTGGTTTCCTGCACCAACACAAGTGCGAAAAGAGGTTTTTCAACACTAACACAAGTGCAAAAAGTGGTTTTTCAACACTAACACAAGTGCGAAAAGTGGTTTTTCAACACTAACACAAGTGCAAAAAGTGGTTTTTCAACACTAACACAAGTGCAAAAAGTGTTTTTTCCACACTAATACAAATGCAAAAGTGGTTTCCTGCACCAACACAAGTGCGAAAAGTGGTTTTTCAACACTAACACAAGTGCGAAAAGTGGTTTTTCCACACTAACACAAGTGCAAAAGAGGTTTCCTGCACCAACACAAGTGCGAAAAGTGGTTTTTCAAAACTAACACAAGTGCGAAAAGTGGTTTTTCAACACTATCACAAGTGCAAAAAGTGTTTTTTCCACACTAATACAAGTGCAAAAGTGATTTCCTGCACCAACACAAGTGCGAAAAGTGGTTTTTCAACACTAACACAAGTGCGAAAAGTGGTTTTTCAACACTAACACAAGTGCGAAAAGTGGTTTTTCAACACTAACACAAGTGCAAAAGTGGTTTCCTGCACCAACACAAGTGCGAAAAGTGGTTTTTCAACACTAACACAAGTGCGAAAAGTGGTTTTTCAACACTAACACAAGTGCGAAAAGTGGTTTTTCAACACTAACACAAGTGCAAAAAGTGGTTTTTCCACACTAATACAAGTGCAAAAGTGGTTTCCTGCACCAACACAAGTGCGAAAAGTGGTTTTTCAACACTAACACAAGTGCGAAAAGTGGTTTTTCAACACTATCACAAGTGCAAAAAGTGGTTTTTCAACACTAACACAAGTGCGAAAAGTGGTTTTTCAACACTATCACAAGTGCAAAAAGTGTTTTTTCCACACTAATACAAGTGCAAAGTGGTTTCCTGCACCAACACAAGTGCGAAAAGTGGTTTTTCAACACTAACACAAGTGCGAAAAGTGGTTTTTCAACACTATCACAAGTGCAAAAAGTGTTTTTCAACACGAACACAAGTGCGAAAAGTGGTTTTTCAACACTATCACAAGTGCAAAAAGTGTTTTTTCCACACTAATACAAATGCAAAAGTGGTTTCCTGCACCAACACAAGTGCGAAAAGTGGTTTTTCAACACTAACACAAGTGCGAAAAGTGGTTTTTCCACACTAACACAAGTGCAAAAGAGGTTTCCTGCACCAACACAAGTGCGAAAAGTGGTTTTTCAACACTAACACAAGTGCGAAAAGTGGTTTTTCAACACTATCACAAGTGCAAAAAGTGTTTTTTCCACACTAATACAAGTGCAAAAGTGATTTCCTGCACCAACACAAGTGCGAAAAGTGGTTTTTCAACACTAACACAAGTGCGAAAAGTGGTTTTTCAACACTAACACAAGTGCGAAAAGTGGTTTTTCAACACTAACACAAGTGCAAAAGTGGTTTCCTGCACCAACACAAGTGCGAAAAGTGGTTTTTCAACACTAACACAAGTGCGAAAAGTGGTTTTTCAACACTAACACAAGTGCGAAAAGTGGTTTTTCAACACTAACACAAGTGCAAAAAGTGGTTTTTCCACACTAATACAAGTGCAAAAGTGGTTTCCTGCACCAACACAAGTGCGAAAAGTGGTTTTTCAACACTAACACAAGTGCGAAAAGTGGTTTTTCAACACTATCACAAGTGCAAAAAGTGGTTTTTCAACACTAACACAAGTGCGAAAAGTGGTTTTTCAACACTATCACAAGTGCAAAAAGTGTTTTTTCCACACTAATACAAGTGCAAAAGTGGTTTCCTGCACCAACACAAGTGCGAAAAGTGGTTTTTCAACACTAACACAAGTGCGAAAAGTGGTTTTTCAACACTATCACAAGTGCAAAAGTGGTTTCCTGCACCAACACATGTGTGAAAAGTGGTTTTTCAACACTAACACAAGTGCGAAAAGTGGTTTTTCAACACTAACACAAGTGCGAAAAGTGGTTTTTCCACACTAATACAGGTGCAAAAGTGGTTTCCTGCACCAACACAAGTGCGAAAAGTGGTTTTTCAACACTAACACAAATGCGAAAAGTGGTTTTTCAACACTATCACAAGTGCAAAAAGTGGTTTTTCAACACTAACACAAGTGCGAAAAGTGGTTTTTCAACACTAACACAAGTGCGAAAAGTGGTTTTTCAACACTATCACAAGTGCAAAAAGTGTTTTTTCCACACTAATACAAGTGCAAAAGTGGTTTCCTGCACCAACACAAGTGCGAAAAGTGGTTATTCAACACTAACACAAGTGCGAAAAGTGGTTTTTCAACACTAACACAAGTGCGAAAAGTGGTTTTTCAACACTAACACAAGTGCAATAGTGGTTTCCTGCACCAACACAAGTGCGAAAAGTGGTTTTTCAACTCTAACACAAGTGCGAAAAGTGGTTTTTCAACACTATCACAAGTGCAAAAAGTGTTTTTTCCACACTAATACAAGTGCAAAAGTGGTTTCCTGCACCAACACAAGTGCGAAAAGTGGTTTTTCAACACTAACACAAGTGCGAAAAGTGGTTTTTCAACACTAACACAAGTGCGAAAAGTGGTTTTTCAACACTAACACAAGTGCAAAAGTGGTTTCCTGCACCAACACAGGTGCGAAAAGTGGTTTTTCAACACTAACACAACTGCAAAAAGTGGTTTTTCAACACTAACACAAGTGCGAAAAGTGGTTTTTCCACACTAATACAAGTGTAAAAGTGGTTTCCTGCACCAACACAAGTGCGAAAAGTGGTTTTTCAACACTAACACAAGTGCGAAAAGTGGTTTTTCAACAATAACACAAGTGCGAAAAGTGTTTTTTCCACACTAATACCAATGCAAAAGTGGTTTCCTGCACCAACACAAGTGCAAAAAGTGGTTTTTCAACACTAACACAAGTGCGAAAAGTGGTTTTTCAACACTAACACAAGTGCGAAAAGTGGTTTTTCCACACTAATACAAGTGCAAAAGTGGTTTCCTGCACCAACACACGTGCGAAAAGTGGTTTTTCAACACTAACACAAGTGCGAAAAGTGGTTTTTCCACACTATCACAAGTGCAAAAAGTGGTTGCCTGCACCAACACAAGTGCGAAAAGTAGTTTTTCAACACTAACACAAGTGCGAAAAGTGGTTTTTCAACACTATCACAAGTGCGAAAAGTGGTTTTTCAACACTAACACAAGTGCGAAAAGTGGTTTTTCAACACTAACACAAGTGCGAAAAGTGGTTTTTCAACACTAACACAAGTGCGAAAAGTGGTTTTTCAACACTATCACAAGTGCAAAAAGTGTTTTTTCCACACTAATACAAGTGCAAAAGTGGTTTCCTGCACCAACACAAGTGCGAAAAGTGGTTTTTCAACACTAACACAAGTGCGAAAAGTGGTTTTTCAACACTATCACAAGTGCGAAAAGTGGTTTTTCAACACTAACACAAGTGCGAAAAGTGGTTTTTCAACACTATCACAAGTGCAAAAAGTGTTTTTTCCACACTAATACAAATGCAAAAGTGGTTTCCTGCACCAACACAAGTGCGAAAAGTGGTTTTTCAACACTAACACAAGTGCGAAAAGTGGTTTTTCAACACTAACACAAGTGCAAAAGAGGTTTCCTGCACCAACACAAGTGCGAAAAGTGGTTTTTCAACACTAACACAAGTGCGAAAAGTGGTTTTTCAACACTATCACAAGTGCAAAAAGTGTTTTTTCCACACTAATACAAGTGCAAAAGTGATTTCCTGCACCAACACAAGTGCGAAAAGTGGTTTTTCAACACTAACACAAGTGCGAAAAGTGGTTTTTCAACACTAACACAAGTGCGAAAAGTGGTTTTTCAACACTAACACAAGTGCAAAAGTGGTTTCCTGCACCAACACAAGTGCGAAAAGTGGTTTTTCAACACTAACACAAGTGCGAAAAGTGGTTTTTCAACACTAACACAAGTGCGAAAAGTGGTTTTTCAACACTAACACAAGTGCAAAAAGTGGTTTTTCCACACTAATACAAGTGCAAAAGTGGTTTCCTGCACCAACACAAGTGCGAAAAGTGGTTTTTCAACACTAACACAAGTGCGAAAAGTGGTTTTTCAACACTATCACAAGTGCAAAAAGTGGTTTTTCAACACTAACACAAGTGCGAAAAGTGGTTTTTCAACACTATCACAAGTGCAAAAAGTGTTTTTTCCACACTAATACAAGTGCAAAAGTGGTTTCCTGCACCAACACAAGTGCGAAAAGTGGTTTTTCAACACTAACACAAGTGCGAAAAGTGGTTTTTCAACACTATCACAAGTGCAAAAGTGGTTTCCTGCACCAACACATGTGTGAAAAGTGGTTTTTCAACACTAACACAAGTGCGAAAAGTGGTTTTTCAACACTAACACAAGTGCGAAAAGTGGTTTTTCCACACTAATACAGGTGCAAAAGTGGTTTCCTGCACCAACACAAGTGCGAAAAGTGGTTTTTCAACACTAACACAAGTGCGAAAAGTGGTTTTTCAACACTATCACAAGTGCAAAAAGTGGTTTTTCAACACTAACACAAGTGCGAAAAGTGGTTTTTCAACACTAACACAAGTGCGAAAAGTGGTTTTTCAACACTATCACAAGTGCAAAAAGTGTTTTTTCCACACTAATACAAGTGCAAAAGTGGTTTCCTGCACCAACACAAGTGCGAAAAGTGGTTATTCAACACTAACACAAGTGCGAAAAGTGGTTTTTCAACACTAACACAAGTGCGAAAAGTGGTTTTTCAACACTAACACAAGTGCAATAGTGGTTTCCTGCACCAACACAAGTGCGAAAAGTGGTTTTTCAACTCTAACACAAGTGCGAAAAGTGGTTTTTCAACACTATCACAAGTGCAAAAAGTGTTTTTTCCACACTAATACAAGTGCAAAAGTGGTTTCCTGCACCAACACAAGTGCGAAAAGTGGTTTTTCAACACTAACACAAGTGCGAAAAGTGGTTTTTCAACACTAACACAAGTGCGAAAAGTGGTTTTTCAACACTAACACAAGTGCAAAAGTGGTTTCCTGCACCAACACAAGTGCGAAAAGTGGTTTTTCAACACTAACACAAGTGCAAAAAGTGGTTTTTCAACACTAACACAAGTGCGAAAAGTGGTTTTTCAACACTAACACAAGTGCAAAAGTGGTTTCCTGCACCAACACAGGTGCGAAAAGTGGTTTTTCAACACTAACACAAGTGCAAAAAGCGGTTTTTCAACACTAACACAAGTGCGAAAAGTGGTTTTTCCACACTAATACAAGTGTAAAAGTGGTTTCCTGCACCAACACAAGTGCGAAAAGTGGTTTTTCAACACTAACACAAGTGCGAAAAGTGGTTTTTCCACACTAATACCAATGCAAAAGTGGTTTCCTGCACCAACACAAGTGCAAAAAGTGGTTTTTCAACACTAACACAAGTGCGAAAAGTGGTTTTTCAACACTAACACAAGTGCGAAAAGTGGTTTTTCCACACTAATACAAGTGCAAAAGTGGTTTCCTGCACCAACACACGTGCGAAAAGTGGGTTTTCAACACTAACACAAGTGCGAAAAGTGGTTTTTCCACACTATCACAAGTGCAAAAAGTGGTTGCCTGCACCAACACAAGTGCGAAAAGTAGTTTTTCAACACTAACACAAGTGCGAAAAGTGGTTTTTCAACACTATCACAAGTGCGAAAAGTGGTTTTTCAACACTAACACAAGTGCGAAAAGTGGTTTTTCAACACTAACACAAGTGCGAAAAGTGGTTTTTCAACACTAACACAAGTGCGAAAAGTGGTTTTTCAACACTATCACAAGTGCAAAAAGTGTTTTTTCCACACTAATACAAGTGCAAAAGTGGTTTCCTGCACCAACACAAGTGCGAAAAGTGGTTTTTCAACACTAACACAAGTGCGAAAAGTGGTTTCCTGCACCAACACAAGTGCGAAAAGTGGTTTTTCAACACTAACACAAGTGCGAAAAGTGGTTTTTCAACACTATCACAAGTGCGAAAAGTGGTTTTTCAACACTAACACAAGTGCGAAAAGTGGTTTTTCAACACTATCACAAGTGCAAAAAGTGTTTTTTCCACACTAATACAAATGCAAAAGTGGTTTCCTGCACCAACACAAGTGCGAAAAGTGGTTTTTCAACACTAACACAAGTGCGAAAAGTGGTTTTTCAACACTAACACAAGTGCAAAAGAGGTTTCCTGCACCAACACAAGTGCGAAAAGTGGTTTTTCAACACTAACACAAGTGCGAAAAGTGGTTTTTCAACACTATCACAAGTGCAAAAAGTGTTTTTTCCACACTAATACAAGTGCAAAAGTGATTTCCTGCACCAACACAAGTGCGAAAAGTGGTTTTTCAACACTAACACAAGTGCGAAAAGTGGTTTTTCAACACTAACACAAGTGCGAAAAGTGGTTTTTCAACACTAACACAAGTGCAAAAGTGGTTTCCTGCACCAACACAAGTGCGAAAAGTGGTTTTTCAACACTAACACAAGTGCGAAAAGTGGTTTTTCAACACTAACACAAGTGCGAAAAGTGGTTTTTCAACACTAACACAAGTGCAAAAAGTGGTTTTTCCACACTAATACAAGTGCAAAAGTGGTTTCCTGCACCAACACAAGTGCGAAAAGTGGTTTTTCAACACTAACACAAGTGCGAAAAGTGGTTTTTCAACACTATCACAAGTGCAAAAAGTGGTTTTTCAACACTAACACAAGTGCGAAAAGTGGTTTTTCAACACTATCACAAGTGCAAAAAGTGTTTTTTCCACACTAATACAAGTGCAAAAGTGGTTTCCTGCACCAACACAAGTGCGAAAAGTGGTTTTTCAACACTAACACAAGTGCAAAAAGTGGTTTTTCAACACTATCACAAGTGCAAAAGTGGTTTCCTGCACCAACACATGTGTGAAAAGTGGTTTTTCAACACTAACACAAGTGCGAAAAGTGGTTTTTCAACACTAACACAAGTGCGAAAAGTGGTTTTTCCACACTAATACAGGTGCAAAAGTGGTTTCCTGCACCAACACAAGTGCGAAAAGTGGTTTTTCAACACTAACACAAGTGCGAAAAGTGGTTTTTCAACACTATCACAAGTGCAAAAAGTGGTTTTTCAACACTAACACAAGTGCGAAAAGTGGTTTTTCAACACTAACACAAGTGCGAAAAGTGGTTTTTCAACACTATCACAAGTGCAAAAAGTGTTTTTTCCACACTAATACAAGTGCAAAAGTGGTTTCCTGCACCAACACAAGTGCGAAAAGTGGTTATTCAACACTAACACAAGTGCGAAAAGTGGTTTTTCAACACTAACACAAGTGCGAAAAGTGGTTTTTCAACACTAACACAAGTGCAATAGTGGTTTCCTGCACCAACACAAGTGCGAAAAGTGGTTTTTCAACTCTAACACAAGTGCGAAAAGTGGTTTTTCAACACTATCACAAGTGCAAAAAGTGTTTTTTCCACACTAATACAAGTGCAAAAGTGGTTTCCTGCACCAACACAAGTGCGAAAAGTGGTTTTTCAACACTAACACAAGTGCGAAAAGTGGTTTTTCAACACTAACACAAGTGCGAAAAGTGGTTTTTCAACACTAACACAAGTGCAAAAGTGGTTTCCTGCACCAACACAGGTGCGAAAAGTGGTTTTTCAACACTAACACAAGTGCAAAAAGTGGTTTTTCAACACTAACACAAGTGCGAAAAGTGGTTTTTCCACACTAATACAAGTGTAAAAGTGGTTTCCTGCACCAACACAAGTGCGAAAAGTGGTTTTTCAACACTAACACAAGTGCGAAAAGTGGTTTTTCAACAATAACACAAGTGCGAAAAGTGTTTTTTCCACACTAATACCAATGCAAAAGTGGTTTCCTGCACCAACACAAGTGCAAAAAGTGGTTTTTCAACACTAACACAAGTGTGAAAAGTGGTTTTTCAACACTAACACAAGTGCGAAAAGTGGTTTTTCCACACTAATACAAGTGCAAAAGTGGTTTCCTGCACCAACACACGTGCGAAAAGTGGTTTTTCAACACGAACACAAGTGCGAAAAGTGGTTTTTCCACACTATCACAAGTGCAAAAAGTGGTTGCCTGCACCAACACAAGTGCGAAAAGTAGTTTTTCAACACTAACACAAGTGCGAAAAGTGGTTTTTCAACACTATCACAAGTGCGAAAAGTGGTTTTTCAACACTAACACAAGTGCGAAAAGTGGTTTTTCAACACTAACACAAGTGCGAAAAGTGGTTTTTCAACACTAACACAAGTGCGAAAAGTGGTTTTTCAACACTATCACAAGTGCAAAAAGTGTTTTTTCCACACTAATACAAGTGCAAAAGTGGTTTCCTGCACCAACACAAGTGCGAAAAGTGGTTTTTCAACACTAACACAAGTGCGAAAAGTGGTTTTTCCACACTAATACAAGTGCAAAAGTGGTTTTCCACACTATCACAAGTGCGAAAAGTGGTTTCCTGCACCAACACAAGTGCGAAAAGTGGTTTTTCAACACTAACACAAGTGCGAAAAGTGGTTTTTCAACACTATCACAAGTGCAAAAAGTGGTTTTTCCACACTAATACAAGTGCGAAAAGTGGTTTCCTGCACCAACACAAGTGCGAAAAGTGGTTTTTCAACACTAACACAAGTGCGGAAAGTGGTTTTTCAACACTATCACAAGTGCAAAAAGTGTTTTTTCCACACTAATACAAGTGCAAAAGTGGTTTCCTGCACCAACACAAGTGCGAAAAGTGGTTATTCAACACTAACACAAGTGCGAAAAGTGGTTTTTCAACACTAACACAAGTGCGAAAAGTGGTTTTTCAACACTAACACAAGTGCGAAAAGTGGTTTTTCAACACTATCACAAGTGCAAAAAGTGTTTTTTCCACACTAATACAGGTGCAAAAGTGGTTTCCTGCACCAACACAAGTGCGAAAAGTGGTTTTTCAACACTAACACAAGTGCGAAAAGTGGTTTTTCCACACTAATACAAGTATAAAAGTGGTTTTTCCACACTATCACAAGTGCGAAAAGTGGTTTCCTGCACCAACACAAGTGCGAAAAGTGGTTTTTCAACACTATCACAAGTGCAAAAAGTGGTTTTTCCACACTAATACAAGTGCGAAAAGTGGTTTCATGCACCAACACAAGTGCGAAAAGTGGTTTTTCAACACTAACACAAGTGCGAAAAGTGGTTTTTCAACACTATCACAAGTGCAAAAAGTGTTTTTTCCACACTAATACAAGTGCAAAAGTGGTTTCCTGCACCAACACAAGTGCGAAAAGTGGTTATTCAACACTAACACAAGTGCGAAAAGTGGTTTTTCAACACTAACACAAGTGCGAAAAGTGGTTTTTCAACACTAACACAAGTGCAAAAGTGGTTTCCTGCACCAACACAAGTGCGAAAAGTGGTTTTTCAACACTAACACAAGTGCGAAAAGTGGTTTTTCAACACTATCACAAGTGCAAAAAGTGTTTTTTCCACACTAATACAAGTGCAAAAGTGGTTTCCTGCACCAACACAAGTGCGAAAAGTGGTTTTTCAACACTAACACAAGTGCGAATAGTGGTTTTTCAACACTAACACAAGTGCGAAAAGTGGTTTTTCAACACTAGCACAAGTGCAAAAGTGGTTTCCTGCACCAACACAAGTGCGAAAAGTGGTTTTTCAACACTAACACAAGTGCGAAAAGTGGTTTTTCAACACTAACACAAGTGCGAAAAGTGGTTTTTCCACACTAATGCAAGTGCAAAAGTGGTTTCCTGCACCAACACAAGTGCGAAAAGTGGTTTTTCAACACAAACACAAGTGCGAAAAGTGGTTTTTCAACACTAACACAAGTGCGAAAAGTGGTTTTTCCACACTAATACAAGTGCAAAAGTGGTTTCCTGCACCAACACAAGTGCGAAAAGTGGTTTTTCAACACTAACACAAGTGCGAAAAGTGGTTTTTCAACAATAACACAAGTGCAAAAAGTGTTTTTTCCACACTAATACAAGTGCAAAAGTGGTTTCCTGCACCAACACGAGTGCAAAAGTGGTTTCCTGCACCAACACAAGTGCGAAAAGTGGTTTTTCAACACTAACACAAGTGCGAAAAGTGTTTTTTCAACACTAACACAAGTGTGAAAAGTGGTTTTTCCACACTAATACAAGTGCAAAAGTGGTTTCCTGCACCAACACAAGTGCGAAAAGTGGTTTTTCAACACTAACACAAGTGCAAAAAGTGGTTTTTCAACACTAACACAAGTGCGAAAAGTGGTTTTTCCACACTAACACAAGTGCAAAAGAGGTTTCCTGCACCAACACAAGTGCGAAAAGTGGTTTTTCAACACTAACACAAGTGCGAAAAGTGGTTTTTCAACACTATCACAAGTGCAAAAAGTGTTTTTTCCACATTAATACAAGTGCAAAAGTGATTTCCTGCACCAACACAAGTGCGAAAAGTGTTTTTTCAACACTAACACAAGTGCGAAAAGTGGTTTTTCAACACTAACACAAGTGCGAAAAGTGGTTTTTCAACACTAACACAAGTGCAAAAGTGGTTTCCTGCACCAACACAAGTGCGAAAAGTGGTTTTTCAACACTAACACAAGTGCGAAAAGTGGTTTTTCAACACTAACACAAGTGCGAAAAGTGGTTTTTCAACACTAACACAAGTGCAAAAAGTGGTTTTTCCACACTAATACAAGTGCAAAAGTGGTTTCCTGCACCAACACAAGTGCGAAAAGTGGTTTTTCAACACTAACACAAGTGCGAAAAGTGGTTTTTCAACACTATCACAAGTGCAAAAAGTGGTTTTTCAACACTAACACAAGTGCGAAAAGTGGTTTTTCAACACTATCACAAGTGCAAAAAGTGTTTTTTCCACACTAATACCAGTGCAAAAGTGGTTTCCTGCACCAACACAAGTGCGAAAAGTGGTTTTTCAACACTAACACAAGTGCGAAAAGTGGTTTTTCAACACTATCACAAGTGCAAAAGTGGTTTCCTGCACCAACACATGTGCGAAAAGTGGTTTTTCAACACTAACACAAGTGCGAAAAGTGGTTTTTCAACACTAACACAAGTGCGAAAAGTGGTTTTTCCACACTAATACAGGTGCAAAAGTGGTTTCCTGCACCAACACAAGTGCGAAAAGTGGTTTTTCAACACTAACACAAGTGCGAAAAGTGGTTTTTCAACACTATCACAAGTGCAAAAAGTGGTTTTTCAACACTAACACAAGTGCGAAAAGTGGTTTTTCAACACTAACACAAGTGCGAAAAGTGGTTTTTCAACACTATCACAAGTGCAAAAAGTGTTTTTTCCACACTAATACAAGTGCAAAAGTGGTTTCTTGCACCAACACAAGTGCGAAAAGTGGTTATTCAACACTAACACAAGTGCGAAAAGTGGTTTTTCAACACTAACACAAGTGCGAAAAGTGGTTTTTCAACACTAACACAAGTGCAAAAGTGGTTTCCTGCACCAACACAAGTGCGAAAAGTGGTTTTTCAACACTAACACAAGTGCGAAAAGTGGTTTTTCAACACTATCACAAGTGCAAAAAGTGTTTTTTCCACACTAATACAAATGCAAAAGTAGTTTCCTGCACCAACACAAGTGCGAAAAGTGGTTTTTCAACACTAACACAAGTGCGAAAAGTGGTTTTTCAACACTAACACAAATGCGAAAAGTGGTTTTTCAACACTAACACAAGTGCAATAGTGTTTCCTGCACCAACACAGGTGCGAAAAGTAGTTTTTCAACACTAACACAAGTGCAAAAAGTGGTTTTTCAACACTAACACAAGTGCGAAAAGTGGTTTTTCCACACTAATACAAGTGTAAAAGTGGTTTCCTGCACCAACACAAGTGCGAAAAGTGGTTTTTCAACACTAACACAAGTGCGAAAAGTGGTTTTTCAACAATAACACAAGTGCGAAAAGTGTTTTTTCCACACTAATACAAATGCAAAAGTGGTTTCCTGCACCAACACAAGTGCGAAAAGTGGTTTTTCAACACTAACACAAGTGCGAAAAGTGGTTTTTCAACACTAACACAAGTGCGAAAAGTGGTTTTTCCACACTAATACAAGTGCAAAAGTGGTTTCCTGCACCAACACACGTGCGAAAAGTGGTTTTTCAACACTAACACAAGTGCGAAAAGTGGTTTTTCCACACTAATACAAGTGCAAAAGTGGTTTTTCCACACTATCACAAGTGCAAAAAGTGGTTGCCTGCACCAACACAAGTGCGAAAAGTAGTTTTTCAACACTAACACAAGTTCGAAAAGTGGTTTTTCAACACTATCACAAGTGCGAAAAGTGGTTTTTCAACACTAACACAAGTGCGAAAAGTGGTTTTTCAACACTAACACAAGTGCGCAAAGTGTTTTTTCCACACTAATACAAATGCAAAAGTGGTTTCCTGCACCAACACAAGTGCGAAAAGTGGTTTTTCAACACTAACACAAGTGCGAAAAGTGGTTTTTCCACACTAACACAAGTGCAAAAGAGGTTTCCTGCACCAACACAAGTGCGAAAAGTGGTTTTTCAACACTAACACAAGTGCGAAAAGTGGTTTTTCAACACTATCACAAGTGCAAAAAGTGTTTTTTCCACACTAATACAAGTGCAAAAGTGATTTCCTGCACCAACACAAGTGCGAAAAGTGGTTTTTCAACACTAACACAAGTGCGAAAAGTGGTTTTTCAACACTAACACAAGTGCGAAAAGTGTTTTTTCCACACTAATACAAATGTAAAAGTGGTTTCCTGCACCAACACAAGTGCGAAAAGTGGTTTTTCAACACTAACACAAGTGCAAAAGTGGTTTCCTGCACCAACACAAGTGCGAAAAGTGGTTTTTCAACACTAACACAAGTGCAAAAAGTGGTTTTTCAACACTAACACAAGTGCGAAAAGTGGTTTTTCAACACTAACACAAGTGCAAAAAGTGGTTTTTCAACACTAACACAAGTGCGAAAAGTGTTTTTTCCACACTAATACAAATGCAAAAGTGGTTTCCTGCACCAACACAAGTGCGAAAAGTGGTTTTTCAACACTAACACAAGTGCGAAAAGTGGTTTTTCCACACTAACACAAGTGCAAAAGAGGTTTCCTGCACCAACACAAGTGCGAAAAGTGGTTTTTCAACACTAACACAAGTGCAAAAAGTGGTTTTTCAACACTAACACAAGTGCGAAAAGTGGTTTTTCAACACTAACACAAGTGCAAAAAGTGGTTTTTCAACACTAACACAAGTGCGAAAAGTGTTTTTTCCACACTAATACAAATGCAAAAGTGGTTTCCTGCACCAACACAAGTGCGAAAAGTGGTTTTTCAACACTAACACAAGTGCGAAAAGTCGTTTTTCCACACTAACACAAGTGCAAAAGAGGTTTCCTGCACCAACACAAGTGCGAAAAGTGGTTTTTCCACACTAACACAAGTGCGAAAAGTGGTTTTTCCACACTAACACAAGTGCAAAAGAGGTTTCCTGCACCAACACAAGTTCGAAAAGTGGTTTTTCAACACTAACACAAGTGCGAAAAGTGGTTTTTCAACACTAACACAAGTGCGAAAAGTGGTTTTTCAACACTAACACAAGTGCAAAAAGTGGTTTTTCCACACTAATACAAGTGCAAAAGTGGTTTCCTGCACCAACACAAGTGCGAAAAGTGGTTTTTCAACACTAACACAAGTGCGAAAAGTGGTTTTTCAACACTATCACAAGTGCAAAAAGTGGTTTTTCAACACTAACACAAGTGCGAAAAGTGGTTTTTCAACACTATCACAAGTGCAAAAAGTGTTTTTTCCACACTAATACAAGTGCAAAAGTGGTTTCCTGCACCAACACAAGTGCGAAAAGTGGTTTTTCAACACTAACACAAGTGCGAAAAGTGGTTTTTTAACACTATCACAAGTGCAAAAGTGGTTTCCTGCACCAACACATGTGCGAAAAGTGGTTTTTCAACACTAACACAAGTGCGAAAAGTGGTTTTTCAACACTAACACAAGTGCGAAAAGTGGTTTTTCCACACTAATACAGGTGCAAAAGTGGTTTCCTGCACCAACACAAGTGCGAAAAGTGGTTTTTCAACACTAACACAAGTGCGAAAAGTGGTTTTTCAACACTATCACAAGTGCAAAAAGTGGTTCAACACTAACACAAGTGCGAAAAGTGGTTTTTCAACACTAACACAAGTGCGAAAAGTGGTTTTTCAACACTATCACAAGTGCAAAAAGTGTTTTTTCCACACTAATACAAGTGCTAAAGTGGTTTCTTGCACCAACACAAGTGCGAAAAGTGGTTATTCAACACTAACACAAGTGCGAAAAGTGGTTTTTCAACACTAACACAAGTGCGAAAAGTGGTTTTTCAACACTAACACAAGTGCAAAAGTGGTTTCCTGCACCAACACAAGAGCGAAAACTGGTTTTTCAACACTAACACAAGTGCGAAAAGTGGTTTTTCAACACTATCACAAGTGCAAAAAGTGTTTTTTCCACACTAATACAAGTGCAAAAGTGGTTTCCTGCACCAACACAAGTGCGAAAAGTGGTTTTTCAACACTAACACAAGTGCGAAAAGTGGTTTTTCAACACTAACACAAGTGCGAAAAGTGGTTTTTCCACACTAATGCAAGTGCAAAAGTAGTTTCCTGCACCAACACAAGTGCGAAAAGTGGTTTTTCAACACAAACACAAGTGCGAAAAGTGGTTTTTCAACACTAACACAAGTGCGAAAAGTGGTTTTTCCACACTAATACAAGTGCAAAAGTGGTTTCCTGCACCAACACAAGTGCGAAAAGTGGTTTTTCAACACTAACACAAGTGCGAAAAGTGGTTTTTCAACAATAACACAAGTGCGAAAAGTGTTTTTTCCACACTAATACAAGTGCAAAAGTGGTTTCCTGCACCAACACAAGTGCAAAAGTGGTTTCCTGCACCAAGACAAGTGCGAAAAGTGGTTTTTCAACACTAACACAAGTGCGAAAAGTGTTTTTTCAACACTAACACAAGTGTGAAAAGTGGTTTTTCCACACTAATACAAGTGCAAAAGTGGTCTCCTGCACCAACACAAGTGCGAAAAGTGGTTTTTCAACACTAACACAAGTGCAAAAAGTGGTTTTTCAACACTAACACAAGTGCGAAAAGTGGTTTTTCCACACTAACACAAGTGCAAAAGAGGTTTCCTGCACCAACACAAGTGCGAAAAGTGGTTTTTCAACACTAACACAAGTGCGAAAAGTGGTTTTTCAACACTATCACAAGTGCAAAAAGTGTTTTTTCCACACTAATACAAGTGCAAAAGTGATTTCCTGCACCAACACAAGTGCGAAAAGTGTTTTTTCAACACTAACACAAGTGCGAAAAGTGGTTTTTCAACACTAACACAAGTGCGAAAAGTGGTTTTTCAACACTAACACAAGTGCAAAAGTGGTTTCCTGCACCAACACAAGTGCGAAAAGTGGTTTTTCAACACTAACACAAGTGCGAAAAGTGGTTTTTCAACACTAACACAAGTGCGAAAAGTGGTTTTTCAACACTAACACAAGTGCAAAAAGTGGTTTTTCCACACTAATACAAGTGCAAAAGTGGTTTCCTGCACCAACACAAGTGCGAAAAGTGGTTTTTCAACACTAACACAAGTGCGAAAAGTGGTTTTTCAACACTATCACAAGTGCAAAAAGTGGTTTTTCAACACTAACACAAGTGCGAAAAGTGGTTTTTCAACACTATCACAAGTGCAAAAAGTGTTTTTTCCACACTAATACCAGTGCAAAAGTGGTTTCCTGCACCAACACAAGTGCGAAAAGTGGTTTTTCAACACTAACACAAGTGCGAAAAGTGGTTTTTCAACACTATCACAAGTGCAAAAAGTGGTTTTTCAACACTAACACAAGTGCGAAAAGTGGTTTTTCAACACTATCACAAGTGCAAAAAGTGTTTTTTCCACACTAATACAAGTGCAAAAGTGGTTTCCTGCACCAACACAAGTGCGAAAAGTGGTTTTTCAACACTAACACAAGTGCGAAAAGTGGTTTTTCAACACTATCACAAGTGCAAAAGTGGTTTCCTGCACCAACACATGTGCGAAAAGTGGTTTTTCAACACTAACACAAGTGCGAAAAGTGGTTTTTCAACACTAACACAAGTGCGAAAAGTGGTTTTTCCACACTAATACAGGTGCAAAAGTGGTTTCCTGCACCAACACAAGTGCGAAAAGTGGTTTTTCAACACTAACACAAGTGCGAAAAGTGGTTTTTCAACACTATCACAAGTGCAAAAAGTGGTTCAACACTAACACAAGTGCGAAAAGTGGTTTTTCAACACTAACACAAGTGCGAAAAGTAGTTTTTCAACACTATCACAAGTGCAAAAAGTGTTTTTTCCACACTAATACAAGTGCTAAAGTGGTTTCTTGCACCAACACAAGTGCGAAAAGTGGTTATTCAACACTAACACAAGTGCGAAAAGTGGTTTTTCAACACTAACACAAGTGCGAAAAGTGGTTTTTCAACACTAACACAAGTGCAAAAGTGGTTTCCTGCACCAACACAAGGGCGAAAAGTGGTTTTTCAACACTAACACAAGTGCGAAAAGTGGTTTTTCAACACTATCACAAGTGCAAAAAGTGTTTTTTCCACACTAATACAAGTGCAAAAGTGGTTTCCTGCACCAACACAAGTGCGAAAAGTGGTTTTTCAACACTAACACAAGTGCGAAAAGTGGTTTTTCAACACTAACACAAGTGCGAAAAGTGGTTTCCTGCACCAACACAAGTGCGAAAAGTGGTTTTTCAACACAAACACAAGTGCGAAAAGTGGTTTTTCAACACTAACACAAGTGCGAAAAGTGGTTTTTCCACACTAATACAAGTGCAAAAGTGGTTTCCTGCACCAACACAAGTGCGAAAAGTGGTTTTTCAACACTAACACAAGTGCGAAAAGTGGTTTTTCAACAATAACACAAGTGCGAAAAGTGTTTTTTCCACACTAATACAAGTGCAAAAGTGGTTTCCTGCACCAACACAAGTGCAAAAGTGGTTTCCTGCACCAACACAAGTGCGAAAAGTGGTTTTTCAACACTAACACAAGTGCGAAAAGTGTTTTTTCAACACTAACACAAGTGTGAAAAGTGGTTTTTCCACACTAATACAAGTGCAAAAGTGGTTTCCTGCACCAACACAAGTGCGAAAAGTGGTTTTTCAACACTAACACAAGTGCAAAAAGTGGTTTTTCAACACTAACACAAGTGCGAAAAGTGGTTTTTCCACACTAACACAAGTGCAAAAGAGGTTTCCTGCACCAACACAAGTGCGAAAAGTGGTTTTTCAACACTAACACAAGTGCGAAAAGTGGTTTTTCAACACTATCACAAGTGCAAAAAGTGTTTTTTCCACACTAATACAAGTGCAAAAGTGATTTCCTGCACCAACACAAGTGCGAAAAGTGTTTTTTCAACACTAACACAAGTGCGAAAAGTGGTTTTTCAACACTAACACAAGTGCGAAAAGTGGTTTTTCAACACTAACACAAGTGCAAAAGTGGTTTCCTGCACCAACACAAGTGCGAAAAGTGGTTTTTCAACACTAACACAAGTGCGAAAAGTGGTTTTTCAACACTAACACAAGTGCGAAAAGTGGTTTTTCAACACTAACACAAGTGCAAAAAGTGGTTTTTCCACACTAATACAAGTGCAAAAGTGGTTTCCTGCACCAACACAAGTGCGAAAAGTGGTTTTTCAACACTAACACAAGTGCGAAAAGTGGTTTTTCAACACTATCACAAGTGCAAAAAGTGGTTTTTCAACACTAACACAAGTGCGAAAAGTGGTTTTTCAACACTAACACAAGTGCGAAAAGTGGTTTTTCCACACTAATACCAGTGCAAAAGTGGTTTCCTGCACCAACACAAGTGCGAAAAGTGGTTTTTCAACACTAACACAAGTGCGAAAAGTGGTTTTTCAACACTATCACAAGTGCAAAAGTGGTTTCCTGCACCAACACATGTGCGAAAAGTGGTTTTTCAACACTAACACAAGTGCGAAAAGTGGTTTTTCAACACTAACACAAGTGCGAAAAGTGGTTTTTCCACACTAATACAGGTGCAAAAGTGGTTTCCTGCACCAACACAAGTGCGAAAAGTGGTTTTTCAACACTAACACAAGTGCGAAAAGTGGTTTTTCAACACTATCACAAGTGCAAAAAGTGGTTTTTCAACACTAACACAAGTGCGAAAAGTGGTTTTTCAACACTAACACAAGTGCGAAAAGTGGTTTTTCAACACTATCACAAGTGCAAAAAGTGTTTTTTCCACACTAATACAAGTGCAAAAGTGGTTTCTTGCACCAACACAAGTGCGAAAAGTGGTTATTCAACACTAACACAAGTGCGAAAAGTGGTTTTTCAACACTAACACAAGTGCGAAAAGTGGTTTTTCAACACTAACACAAGTGCAAAAGTGGTTTCCTGCACCAACACAAGTGCGAAAAGTGGTTTTTCAACACTAACACAAGTGCGAAAAGTGGTTTTTCAACACTATCACAAGTGCAAAAAGTGTTTTTTCCACACTAATACAAATGCAAAAGTGGTTTCCTGCACCAACACAAGTGCGAAAAGTGGTTTTTCAACACTAACACAAGTGCGAAAAGTGGTTTTTCAACACTAACACAAGTGCGAAAAGTGGTTTTTCAACACTAACACAAGTGCAAAAGTGGTTTCCTGCACCAACACAGGTGCGAAAAGTAGTTTTTCAACACTAACACAAGTGCAAAAAGTGGTTTTTCAACACTAACACAAGTGCGAAAAGTGGTTTTTCCACACTAATACAAGTGTAAAAGTGGTTTCCTGCACCAACACAAGTGCGAAAAGTGGTTTTTCAACACTAACACAAGTGCGAAAAGTGGTTTTTCAACAATAACACAAGTGCGAAAAGTGTTTTTTCCACACTAATACAAATGCAAAAGTGGTTTCCTGCACCAACACAAGTGCGAAAAGTGGTTTTTCAACACTAACACAAGTGCGAAAAGTGGTTTTTCAACACTAACACAAGTGCGAAAAGTGGTTTTTCCACACTAATACAAGTGCAAAAGTGGTTTCCTGCACCAACACACGTGCGAAAAGTGGTTTTTCAACACTAACACAAGTGCGAAAAGTGGTTTTTCCACACTAATACAAGTGCAAAAGTGGTTTTTTCACACTATCACAAGTGCAAAAAGTGGTTGCCTGCACCAACACAAGTGCGAAAAGTAGTTTTTCAACACTAACACAAGTTCGAAAAGTGGTTTTTCAACACTATCACAAGTGCGAAAAGTGGTTTTTCAACACTAACACAAGTGCGAAAAGTGGTTTTTCAACACTAACACAAGTGCGCAAAGTGTTTTCTCCACACTAATACAAATGCAAAAGTGGTTTCCTGCACCAACACAAGTGTGAAAAGTGGTTTTTCAACACTAACACAAGTGCGAAAAGTGGTTTTTCCACACTAACACAAGTGCAAAAGAGGTTTCCTGCACCAACACAAGTGCGAAAAGTGGTTTTTCAACACTAAGACAAGTGCGAAAAGTGGTTTTTCAACACTATCACAAGTGCAAAAAGTGTTTTTTCCACACTAATACAAGTGCAAAAGTGATTTCCTGCACCAACACAAGTGCGAAAAGTGGTTTTTCAACACTAACACAAGTGCGAAAAGTGGTTTTTCAACACTAACACAAGTGCGAAAAGTGTTTTTTCCACACTAATACAAATGTAAAAGTGGTTTCCTGCACCAACACAAGTGCGAAAAGTGGTTTTTCAACACTAACACAAGTGCAAAAGTGGTTTCCTGCACCAACACAAGTGCGAAAAGTGGTTTTTCAACACTAACACAAGTGCAAAAAGTGGTTTTTCAACACTAACACAAGTGCGAAAAGTGGTTTTTCAACACTAACACAAGTGCAAAAAGTGGTTTTTCAACACTAACACAACTGCGAAAAGTGTTTTTTCCACACTAACACAAATGCAAAAGTGGTTTCCTGCACCAACACAAGTGCGAAAAGTGGTTTTTCAACACTAACACAAGTGCGAAAAGTGGTTTTTCCACACTAACACAAGTGCAAAAGAGGTTTCCTGCACCAACACAAGTGCGAAAAGTGGTTTTTCAACACTAACACAAGTGCGAAAAGTGTTTTTTCCACACTAATACAAATGCAAAAGTGGTTTCCTGCACCAACACAAGTGCGAAAAGTGGTTTTTCAACACTAACACAAGTGCGAAAAGTGGTTTTTCCACACTAACACAAGTGCAAAAGAGGTTTCCTGCACCAACACAAGTGCAAAAAGTGGTTTTTCCACACTAACACAAGTGCGAAAAGTGGTTTTTCCACACTAACACAAGTGCAAAAGAGGTTTCCTGCACCAACACAAGTTCAAAAAGTGGTTTTTCAACACTAACACAAGTGCGAAAAGTGGTTTTTCAACACTAACACAAGTGCGAAAAGTGGTTTTTCAACACTAACACAAGTGCAAAAAGTGGTTTTTCCACACTAATACAAGTGCAAAAGTGGTTTCCTGCACCAACACAAGTGCGAAAAGTGGTTTTTCAACACTAACACAAGTGCGAAAAGTGGTTTTTCAACACTATCACAAGTGCAAAAAGTGGTTTTTCAACACTAACACAAGTGCGAAAAGTGGTTTTTCAACACTATCACAAGTGCAAAAAGTGTTTTTTCCACACTAATACAAGTGCAAAAGTGGTTTCCTGCACCAACACAAGTGCGAAAAGTGGTTTTTCAACACTAACACAAGTGCGAAAAGTGGTTTTTCAACACTATCACAAGTGCAAAAAGTGGTTCAACACTAACACAAGTGCGAAAAGTGGTTTTTCAACACTAACACAAGTGCGAAAAGTGGTTTTTCAACACTATCACAAGTGCAAAAAGTGTTTTTTCCACACTAATACAAGTGCTAAAGTGGTTTCTTGCACCAACACAAGTGCGAAAAGTGGTTATTCAACACTAACACAAGTGCGAAAAGTGGTTTTTCAACACTAACACAAGTGCGAAAAGTGGTTTTTCAACACTAACACAAGTGCAAAAGTGGTTTCCTGCACCAACACAAGAGCGAAAAGTGGTTTTTCAACACTAACACAAGTGCGAAAAGTGGTTTTTCAACACTATCACAAGTGCAAAAAGTGTTTTTTCCACACTAATACAAGTGCAAAAGTGGTTTCCTGCACCAACACAAGTGCGAAAAGTGGTTTTTCAACACTAACACAAGTGCGAAAAGTGGTTTTTCAACACTAACACAAGTGCGAAAAGTGGTTTTTCCACACTAATGCAAGTGCAAAAGTGGTTTCCTGCACCAACACAAGTGCGAAAAGTGGTTTTTCAACACAAACACAAGTGCGAAAAGTGGTTTTTCAACACTAACACAAGTGCGAAAAGTGGTTTTTCCACACTAATACAAGTGCAAAAGTGGTTTCCTGCACCAACACAAGTGCGAAAAGTGGTTTTTCAACACTAACACAAGTGCGAAAAGTGGTTTTTCAACAATAACACAAGTGCGAAAAGTGTTTTTTCCACACTAATACAAGTGCAAAAGTGGTTTCCTGCACCAACACAAGTGCAAAAGTGGTTTCCTGCACCAACACAAGTGCGAAAAGTGGTTTTTCAACACTAACACAAGTGCGAAAAGTGTTTTTTCAACACTAACACAAGTGTGAAAAGTGGTTTTTCCACACTAATACAAGTGCAAAAGTGGTTTCCTGCACCAACACAAGTGAGAAAAGTGGTTTTTCAACACTAACACAAGTGCAAAAAGTGGTTTTTCAACACTAACACAAGTGCGAAAAGTGGTTTTTCCACACTAACACAAGTGCAAAAGAGGTTTCCTGCACCAACACAAGTGCGAAAAGTGGTTTTTCAACACTAACACAAGTGCGAAAAGTGGTTTTTCAACACTATCACAAGTGCAAAAAGTGTTTTTTCCACACTAATACAAGTGCAAAAGTGATTTCCTGCACCAACACAAGTGCGAAAAGTGTTTTTTCAACACTAACACAAGTGCGAAAAGTGGTTTTTCAACACTAACACAAGTGCGAAAAGTGGTTTTTCAACACTAACACAAGTGCAAAAGTGGTTTCCTGCACCAACACAAGTGCGAAAAGTGGTTTTTCAACACTAACACAAGTGCGAAAAGTGGTTTTTCAACACTAACACAAGTGCGAAAAGTGGTTTTTCAACACTAACACAAGTGCAAAAAGTGGTTTTTCCACACTAATACAAGTGCAAAAGTGGTTTCCTGCACCAACACAAGTGCGAAAAGTGGTTTTTCAACACTAACACAAGTGCGAAAAGTGGTTTTTCAACACTATCACAAGTGCAAAAAGTGGTTTTTCAACACTAACACAAGTGCGAAAAGTGGTTTTTCAACACTAACACAAGTGCGAAAAGTGGTTTTTCCACACTAATACCAGTGCAAAAGTGGTTTCCTGCACCAACACATGTGCGAAAAGTGGTTTTTCAACACTAACACAAGTGCGAAAAGTGGTTTTTCAACACTAACACAAGTGCGAAAAGTGGTTTTTCCACACTAATACAGGTGCAAAAGTGGTTTCCTGCACCAACACAAGTGCGAAAAGTGGTTTTTCAACACTAACACAAGTGCGAAAAGTGGTTTTTCAACACTATCACAAGTGCAAAAAGTAGTTTTTCAACACTAACACAAGTGCGAAAAGTGGTTTTTCAACACTAACACAAGTGCGAAAAGTGGTTTTTCAACACTATCACAAGTGCAAAAAGTGTTTTTTCCACACTAATACAAGTGCAAAAGTGGTTTCTTGCACCAACACAAGTGCGAAAAGTGGTTATTCAACACTAACACAAGTGCGAAAAGTGGTTTTTCAACACTAACACAAGTGCGAAAAGTGGTTTTTCAACACTAACACAAGTGCAAAAGTGGTTTCCTGCACCAACACAAGTGCGAAAAGTGGTTTTTCAACACTAACACAAGTGCGAAAAGTGGTTTTTCAACACTATCACAAGTGCAAAAAGTGTTTTTTCCACACTAATACAAATGCAAAAGTGGTTTCCTGCACCAACACAAGTGCGAAAAGTGGTTTTTCAACACTAACACAAGTGCGAAAAGTGGTTTTTCAACACTAACACAAGTGCGAAAAGTGGTTTTTCAACACTAACACAAGTGCAAAAGTGGTTTCCTGCACCAACACAGGTGCGAAAAGTAGTTTTTCAACACTAACACAAGTGCAAAAAGTGGTTTTTCAACACTAACACAAGTGCGAAAAGTGGTTTTTCCACACTAATACAAGTGTAAAAGTGGTTTCCTGCACCAACACAAGTGCGAAAAGTGGTTTTTCAACACTAACACAAGTGCGAAAAGTGGTTTTTCAACAATAACACAAGTGCGAAAAGTGTTTTTTCCACACTAATACAAATGCAAAAGTGGTTTCCTGCACCAACACAAGTGCGAAAAGTGGTTTTTCAACACTAACACAAGTGCGAAAAGTGGTTTTTCAACACTAACACAAGTGCGAAAAGTGGTTTTTCCACACTAATACAAGTGCAAAAGTGGTTTCCTGCACCAACACACGTGCGAAAAGTGGTTTTTCAACACTAACACAAGTGCGAAAAGTGGTTTTTCCACACTAATACAAGTGCAAAAGTGGTTTTTTCACACTATCACAAGTGCAAAAAGTGGTTGCCTGCACCAACACAAGTGCGAAAAGTAGTTTTTCAACACTAACACAAGTTCGAAAAGTGGTTTTTCAACACTATCACAAGTGCGAAAAGTGGTTTTTCAACTCTAACACAAGTGCGAAAAGTGGTTTTTCAACACTAACACAAGTGCGCAAAGTGTTTTCTCCACACTAATACAAATGCAAAAGTGGTTTCCTGCACCAACACAAGTGCGAAAAGTGGTTTTTCAACACTAACACAAGTGCGAAAAGTGGTTTTTCCACACTAACACAAGTGCAAAAGAGGTTTCCTGCACCAACACAAGTGCGAAAAGTGGTTTTTCAACACTAAGACAAGTGCGAAAAGTGGTTTTTCAACACTATCACAAGTGCAAAAAGTGTTTTTTCCACACTAATACAAGTGCAAAAGTGATTTCCTGCACCAACACAAGTGCGAAAAGTGGTTTTTCAACACTAACACAAGTGCGAAAAGTGGTTTTTCAACACTAACACAAGTGCGAAAAGTGTTTTTTCCACACTAATACAAATGTAAAAGTGGTTTCCTGCACCAACACAAGTGCGAAAAGTGGTTTTTCAACACTAACACAAGTGCAAAAGTGGTTTCCTGCACCAACACAAGTGCGAAAAGTGGTTTTTCAACACTAACACAAGTGCAAAAAGTGGTTTTTCAACACTAACACAAGTGCGAAAAGTGGTTTTTCAACACTAACACAAGTGCAAAAAGTGGTTTTTCAACACTAACACAACTGCGAAAAGTGTTTTTTCCACACTAACACAAATGCAAAAGTGGTTTCCTGCACCAACACAAGTGCGAAAAGTGGTTTTTCAACACTAACACAAGTGCGAAAAGTGGTTTTTCCACACTAACACAAGTGCAAAAGAGGTTTCCTGCACCAACACAAGTGCGAAAAGTGGTTTTTCAACACTAACACAAGTGCAAAAAGTGGTTTTTCAACACTAACACAAGTGCGAAAAGTGGTTTTTCAACACTAACACAAGTGCAAAAAGTGGTTTTTCAACACTAACACAAGTGCGAAAAGTGTTTTTTCCACACTAATACAAATGCAAAAGTGGTTTCCTGCACCAACACAAGTGCGAAAAGTGGTTTTTCAACACTAACACAAGTGCGAAAAGTGGTTTTTCCACACTAACACAAGTGCAAAAGAGGTTTCCTGCACCAACACAAGTGCAAAAAGTGGTTTTTCCACACTAACACAAGTGCGAAAAGTGGTTTTTCCACACTAACACAAGTGCAAAAGAGGTTTCCTGCACCAACACAAGTTCGAAAAGTGGTTTTTCAACACTAACACAAGTGCGAAAAGTGGTTTTTCAACACTAACACAAGTGCGAAAAGTGGTTTTTCAACACTAACACAAGTGCAAAAAGTGGTTTTTCCACACTAATACAAGTGCAAAAGTGGTTTCCTGCACCAACACAAGTGCGAAAAGTGGTTTTTCAACACTAACACAAGTGCGAAAAGTGGTTTTTCAACACTATCACAAGTGCAAAAAGTGGTTTTTCAACACTAACACAAGTGCGAAAAGTGGTTTTTCAACACTATCACAAGTGCAAAAAGTGTTTTTTCCACACTAATACAAGTGCAAAAGTGGTTTCCTGCACCAACACAAGTGCGAAAAGTGGTTTTTCAACACTAACACAAGTGCGAAAAGTGGTTTTTCCACACTAACACAAGTGCAAAAGAGGTTTCCTGCACCAACACAAGTGCGAAAAGTGGTTTTTCAACACTAACACAAGTGCAAAAAGTGGTTTTTCAACACTAACACAAGTGCGAAAAGTGGTTTTTCAACACTAACACAAGTGCAAAAAGTGGTTTTTCAACACTAACACAAGTGCGAAAAGTGTTTTTTCCACACTAATACAAATGCAAAAGTGGTTTCCTGCACCAACACAAGTGCGAAAAGTGGTTTTTCAACACTAACACAAGTGCGAAAAGTGGTTTTTCCACACTAACACAAGTGCAAAAGAGGTTTCCTGCACCAACACAAGTGCAAAAAGTGGTTTTTCCACACTAACACAAGTGCGAAAAGTGGTTTTTCCACACTAACACAAGTGCAAAAGAGGTTTCCTGCACCAACACAAGTTCGAAAAGTGGTTTTTCAACACTAACACAAGTGCGAAAAGTGGTTTTTCAACACTAACACAAGTGCGAAAAGTGGTTTTTCAACACTAACACAAGTGCAAAAAGTGGTTTTTCCACACTAATACAAGTGCAAAAGTGGTTTCCTGCACCAACACAAGTGCGAAAAGTGGTTTTTCAACACTAACACAAGTGCGAAAAGTGGTTTTTCAACACTATCACAAGTGCAAAAAGTGGTTTTTCAACACTAACACAAGTGCGAAAAGTGGTTTTTCAACACTATCACAAGTGCAAAAAGTGTTTTTTCCACACTAATACAAGTGCAAAAGTGGTTTCCTGCACCAACACAAGTGCGAAAAGTGGTTTTTCAACACTAACACAAGTGCGAAAAGTGGTTTTTCAACACTATCACAAGTGCAAAAGTGGTTTCCTGCACCAACACATGTGCGAAAAGTGGTTTTTCAACACTAACACAAGTGCGAAAAGTGGTTTTTCAACACTAACACAAGTGCGAAAAGTGGTTTTTCCACACTAATACAGGTGCAAAAGTGGTTTCCTGCACCAACACAAGTGCGAAAAGTGGTTTTTCAACACTAACACAAGTGCGAAAAGTGGTTTTTCAACACTATCACAAGTGCAAAAAGTGGTTCAACACTAACACAAGTGCGAAAAGTGGTTTTTCAACACTAACACAAGTGCGAAAAGTGGTTTTTCAACACTATCACAAGTGCAAAAAGTGTTTTTTCCACACTAATACAAGTGCAAAAGTGGTTTCCTGCACCAACACAAGTGCGAAAAGTGGTTATTCAACACTAACACAAGTGCGAAAAGTGGTTTTTCAACACTAACACAAGTGCGAAAAGTGGTTTTTCAACACTAACACAAGTGCAAAAGTGGTTTCCTGCACCAACACAAGTGCGAAAAGTGGTTTTTCAACACTAACACAAGTGCGAAAAGTGGTTTTTCAACACTATCACAAGTGCAAAAAGTGTTTTTTCCACACTAATACAAGTGCAAAAGTGGTTTCCTGCACCAACACAAGTGCGAAAAGTGGTTTTTCAACACTAACACAAGTGCGAAAAGTGGTTTTTCAACACTAACACAAGTGCGAAAAGTGGTTTTTCAACACTAACACAAGTGCAAAAGTGGTTTCCTGCACCAACACAGGTGCGAAAAGTGGTTTTTCAACACTAACACAAGTGCAAAAAGTGGTTTTTCAACACTAACACAAGTGCGAAAAGTGGTTTTTCCACACTAATACAAGTGTAAAAGTGGTTTCCTGCACCAACACAAGTGCGAAAAGTGGTTTTTCAACACTAACACAAGTGCGAAAAGTGGTTTTTCAACAATAACACAAGTGTGAAAAGTGTTTTTTCCACACTAATACAAATGCAAAAGTGGTTTCCTGCACCAACACAAGTGCGAAAAGTGGTTTTTCAACACTAACACAAGTGCGAAAAGTGGTTTTTCAACACTAACACAAGTGCGAAAAGTGGTTTTTCCACACTAATACAAGTGCAAAAGTGGTTTACTGCACCAACACACGTGCGAAAAGTGGTTTTTCAACACTAACACAAGTGCGAAAAGTGGTTTTTCCACACTAATACAAGTGCAAAAGTGGTTTTTCCACACTATCACAAGTGCAAAAAGTGGTTGCCTGCACCAACACAAGTGTGAAAAGTAGTTTTTCAACACTAACACAAGTTCGAAAAGTGGTTTTTCAACACTATCACAAGTGCGAAAAGTGGTTTTTCAACACTAACACAAGTGCAAAAAGTGGTTTTTCAACACTAACACAAGTGCGAAAAGTGGTTTTTCAACACTAACACAAGTGCAAAAGTGGTTTCCTGCACCAACACAAGTGCGAAAAGTGTTTTTTCCACACTAATACAAATGCAAAAGTGGTTTCCTGCACCAACACAAGTGTGAAAAGTGGTTTTTCAACACTAACACAAGTGCGAAAAGTGGTTTTTCCACACTAACACAAGTGCAAAAGAGGTTTCCTGCACCAACACAAGTGCGAAAAGTGGTTTTTCAAAACTAACACAAGTGCGAAAAGTGGTTTTTCAACACTATCACAAGTGCAAAAAGTGTTTTTTCCACACTAATACAAGTGCAAAAGTGATTTCCTGCACCAACACAAGTGCGAAAAGTGGTTTTTCAACACTAACACAAGTGCGAAAAGTGGTTTTTCAACACTAACACAAGAGTAGTGTAATAATGTTGCTTCTGGGACACCTCCGTTTAACATGGGAAATCCCTATCTAATGTCATTTACCCCCTTGTCTTTTTCAAAAATCATAAACACCTCTATTTCTCCCACCCTCATCTTTATGAACCTTTTGTCTGTAGTACCTATCCTTAATGTTGTTCATTAGACCACTCAAACACTACAAATATTTGTTTTCTCTTATAGACCTATCATCCTTCTTCTACATATCATCTGGCAGATTAATCTTTGACCCACTCAAACATTGACCCATTCACTTCCATATTAATTCTTTCCCTCCCTCATTGCCCCTAAACACCTATATTTCTCTCACCCTGTTCTTTACGAACCTTCTAACCTTTTGACATGTTATCCTTATTCATTAGACCACTTAAACACCTGTGATCCTTCTGACCTCATGGACCTTTTAACCTTTTACTCTTAATATCATCTGGTGAATATAACCCACTCAAACAACGACCCTACAAATATTTGTTTATGCGTGGGAAATAATTTAATTCTCCTACAACTCTCTTCACCATCTAATATATTAACAAAAAATATGTTTGAGTTTGGTTCTTTATTAAGATATTTTAACTGAGCTAAGATAAAATGGTAAACCTCCCTCAATGTTCTTGTTTGAGCACCTCCAGTGCCACATACCATTTTTTGGTAAGCTCCGCCCACTTTTTGGCAAACCACGCCCATTTTTACTAAGCCCCACCCACTTTTTGTTAAGCCACGCCCACTTTTTACTAAGCCCCGCCCACTTTTGCTAAGCTCCTCCCACTTTTGCTAAGTCCCACCCACTTTATAAACTCTTCAGCATTGTATCATTTCCAGGTAATACATTACATCATTTTCAGGGAATTTCCATCACATCATTTCCAGTTAAGACACGCCCAGGGAATTTCCACAGGAAGACACACCCAGTCCTTATAAAAGGCACCGACCACACAGGCTTTTTCAAACACGCTTTCTGCTTCACTTGAGAATGGACTACTATGCCGAAATGGAATGGGATAACTTTGCTATTCCATGGAGTCCTACTACCTGTGTAGAACTCAACCTTCAGATTGATGAACTGGACTCGAACCTCTTATCAATGGAGGTAAGTTTGTTTATTTATTTATTTATTTATTTAATTTTTTTTTTTTTTTTTTTTTTTTAGATGATACTCGTGTAAGAGTTAACAAAGTTTATTTTAATATTCATAGAGCTTGATTTATACAAATAAAAAATATTGTATTAAATTAATACATTGTTATTTTCTTTCACAGGAAATTGTATCTGAGATACGAAATGAAAATTCTGCTTTTAACACAACTTGGGATGAAGTTATTTTTTTGTTTGAAGACATTTTGAACAACCAAGACCCCCAGAACGAGTTCTACCTTGATGACCCAGCCAAAGAGTTATACCTTGGAGATCCACAAAATCCTGAAAAAGAGTTTTACCATGATGATACTTGTTGTGAGTTATCAAAACAAAACCCACTGAACAAGTTCTACCTTGATGAGCCAGAATACAAGTCATACATTGGAGACCCACAAATTTCTGAAAATTGGGAAAGGAGAGTTCTCCCTGATGGTCCGCAGTTATACTATGTGAGACACATCATAGAAACCCTAAAAAATTGGGCAAGGAGAGTTCTCCCTGATGGTCCGCAGTTATACTATGTGAGACACATCATAGAAACCCTAAAAAATTGGGCAAGGAGAGTTCTCCCTGATGGTCCGCAGTTATACTATGTGAGACACATCATAGAAACCCTAAAAAATTGGGCAAGGAGAGTTCTCCCTGATGGTCCGCAGTTATACTATGTGAGACACATCATAGAAACCCTAAAAAATTGGGAAAGGGAAGTTTTCCCTGATGGTCCGCAGTTATACTATGTGAGACTTATCACGGAAACCCCCAATATTTCTGAAAATTGTGGTTTTACCTTGGGGACTTGGAAAGATGGTTATATTTTTGGAGACTCGGAATGGGGGTTTTGTTTTGATGACTCGGAATGTGATACCTATCTTGGAGGCTCAACAGGAATGTGGTTATACCTTGGGAACTTGGAAAGTTGGTTTTATTTTGGAGACTCTACCTGTGGGGTTCCTCTTGGAGACTCTTTGGATTCTAAAGCAATGAACAATGTTCTTTATTTAATGACGCTTGATTTAAGCAATATCAAGAAAGTTCGAGGAAGAAAATGCTGGAAAATTCTTTCTTCCCATTTCTACTTCTTCAAACTTAAAAGCCTTGAAAGACAGAATTGGAGGAAGAGGAAAAAAAAAAAAGAAATACGTATTTAAAAAAGAAGAAAAGAAAGATTATGTTAGGGTTTGGGTGGGATTTTGAATGTGAGGGTTAGGGATGGGGTTGGGTTAGGGTTGGGATTTTGAATGTGAGGGTTAGGGTTGGGGTTGGGTTAGGGATGGGGTTGGGTTAGGGATGGGGTTGGGTTAGGGATGGGTTGGGTTAGGGTTGGGATTTTGAATGTGAGGGTTAGGGTTGGGGTTGGGTTAGGGATGGGATTGGGTTAGGGTTGGGATTTTGAATGTGAGGGTTAGGGATGGGTTGGGTTAGGGATGGGGTTGGGTTAGGGATGGGGTTGGGTTAGGGTTGGGGTTGGGTTAGGGATGGGGTTGGGTTAGGGATGGGGTTGGGTTAGGGATGGGGTTGGGTTAGGGATGGGGTTGGGTTAGGGATGGGGTTGGGTTAGGGATGGGTTGGGTTAGGGATGGGTTTGGGTTAGGGATGGGGTTGGGTTAGGGCTTGGGTTGGGTTAGGGTTTGTATATTATTATGACTCACTCGCACATACACACACACACAAAAGTTAAGCCCCAACTAAAAAGTTGTGGGATTCTGTGTTTGGGGTTCACAGATTTAAAAACGTATCCCCATTATACACACACAAAAGTTAAGCCCCAACTAAAAAGTTGTGGGATTCTGTGTTTGGGGTTCACAGATTTAAAAACGTATCCCCATTATACACACACAAAAGTTAAGCCCCAACTAAAAAGTTGTGGGATTCTGTGTTTGGGGTTCACAGATTTAAAAACGTATCCCCATTATACACACACAAAAGTTAAGCCCCAACTAAAAAGGTGTGGGATTCTGTGTTTGGGGTTCACAGATTTAAAAACGTATCCCCATTACATTTTATTTATTTATTTATTATTTTCAAGGGTATTAGCTGCTTACTTGTGTTTTTTGTAATTCTTGTGAGTAAAATGAACCCAAGATTTCTTCTCCATTTAAATCATATAATTTGTAGGTCCAAGGGACTGTATCCATTACATCAATGATTTTAAATAATTCACGAGTCCATTTTTGTGTATAACCTTTCTCAAAATGACTTTTCCATTTGTATATTCTTACAATATCACCAACTTTAAACTTGGGCTTTCTCAAATTAATCTCCTTTTCATATTCTAATTTTGTAAATGTTTCTGATGGTTTTGATTGTGTTGATGAATGAACTGTATTATTGTAATTATCTACAATATCCTGAATTAAATACACCCATTTTTGAGAACCGAGTTGTGTGAATTTTTTATATAATTTCTCTTTTAAAGTACGATTAAAACGCTCAATAACAACTGCCTTTCCTTCATTAAAGGTGCTGTATAATTTAATACCCTTCCCCTTAAGAAATTTCATGAATATTTTGTTATAGAACTCTGTTCCCTCATCAGTCCATAACTTCTTTGGTTTCCTTTTATCCCGATCACATATTAGCTTAAAGGCTAACATTAAAGTATCACCCCTTTTATTTTTTAAAGGGACAACCCAGGCAAATCTACTCCTCAAATCAATAACGGTTAAAGCATACCTGTATCCCCTGTCATTATTCAATTCAATTAAATCAGCGGACCATATGTGGTCAGTGTATTTAGAATAAACCTTCCTTCTTTTAAACTTTGTGATTATAGGTTTGTGTAATTCTTCAGCCAAAAGCTCCTCAGTCTTGATGGCATCATTAGAGCCTAATAGTTTTTTGAGGAATAACCAAGACCAAGTTTCAATTTAGCATTTATCAAATTTCTCACAATAAACCTATCAACTTTCTCTCTCAACGTTGGATTTTGTATCAAAGACAAATTATACAACATTTCGCTGTCGGCTTTATGTTTTTCAGTCAACGTAGTGGTTTTCCCATAAGCAATATCATGCTTCATACACACTTCGTCAACCCTATTTGTAGGTTTAGACCAAGGTTTAGGATTGTCAGCCTCATCTAATCTTTTATCCAAGTTTGTTCCTGGACCACAGAAAGAATACCCTGGAAGGTGTAATTCCCCTGGAATTCCAGTTGTTGTAAATTTACTTCCTGACAGAAACTTTTGTATGTCTCCTCCTCTTTTAGGAGAGATGAATTGGCACTTTTTAGAGCCACATACTTGACATATTCCTTTTTGATAAACTCTATTATTTTTAGCTTTAACATAAGAGATATTTTTAGATTTAGTTTTCTTTTTACATTTGAGACAATAACTCATATTTATTGATCAGAAAAATTCCGACAGAGTATCAAAACCTTTTTGGTTTTCAACATATACATTTCAATCTTTATTTTTAAAACATAAAGAATCCTAAGGAATGCCTTCACTCTCTCCTCCATTTATTTACAAATAAAAACTAACTAAAGTCAATGACACCAACATCATCAATCACATAATCTTTTCCTTCTTCTTCTTCTTCTTCTTCTTCACCACTTTCTCGTTTAAATCTCTGAAATTGAAGACATTGACGTTCTTATTTTTGAAACCATTATCTTCATAAGAGTTGTTAATTCTTTAATTTCCTCTTCGGTGCGTTGAGATTGATTTATTTGCTTTAATACACTCAATCTTTTATGAATCTCAGTGATTTCCATCTTTTTATATTTTTCCTCCCTCTCTCTTTGCTCCCTCTCCTCCTCCTCCATTTTCTCCCTCTCCTCCTTCTCCTTTTTCTCCCTTTTCTCCCTTTCCTCCTTCTCCCTTTTCTCCCTTTCCTCCTTCTCCTTTTTCTCCCTTTCCTCCTTCTCCTTTTTCTCCCTCTCCTCCTTCTCCTCCTTTTTCTCCCTCTCCTCCTTCTCCTCCCTCTCCCTTTCCTCCTTCTCCTTTTTCTCTCTTTCCTCCTTCTCTTCTTCAACTCCTTCCTCATCCCTTGCTACCCTTGAGTTTGAACCCCAAAGAATATTATACATATACTCATCTGGATTTTGAGATATTCTTGTATCTATAATTATTTTTCTCATAATAGGATACCAATAAGATTTGTTGACGATTTCTAAAAGAGTTTTATATTTCATAACTTTGAGAAGTTCATTTTTATTTAATATTTTAAACAAGTCTCTATTTGTGGGTTTAACAATATCAGTATAAGGCCAGTTTTTTATGACAAAATTCCCATGTATATGCTCCAAATCATAAGGTATGTAATACCGAGCACCCTTTTCTTGTAGGTATCCTTGAATACAAAAATTATAATTCTCTTGTAGTCTTCTTCCTGCCATTTATGTATCAGAAATATATGTGAGATTAATATTATGACAGGTAATACCACCCCATCTTCCCACTACCAAATCGGTTTGTATTCCTCGGCTTTCTATCCTTATCTCATTACCTTCCTTCTTTGTCATGCGAACCATCGCTATACTATCATATATTTTTATTTTCTTAAAATCACGTATTTGTTGTTTACTAATTGTACTTCCACATAAATCCTTATCTTCACCAAGTGGATAATATTCTTCTTTACGAGACTGATTTAAATCATGTAGGTCTTCTATGTTTATTGAAAAAGACCAATTATACCCTAAATCAGGCATATCATACCCCCATTTATTAATTCGCATATTAACTAAATGTCCTTCTTTATAAAATTTAATTGTAAGCAGGTAGTTAAATTCAATGAGGAAAGGTGTATGGTCAGTATAACCAGGTGTTGTGGTTGTAAATTTTACTTGTTTCACAAAACGTGCTGTTTTCTTTAAAGATATATATTGTGATAAATCACTGAATCTAATCAAGTCATTCGCATCTGTAGGGTTTGGATAATTGATTAATTTATAAGTATTCTTCATATTAATATTTTTACTTACACTATATTTTTGTCGTTCAGCCTGTGCCTTTGTATAATAATTTGATAAATCAATATCCTGAGAGGATTTTCCAAAGATAGAACCATCTTTTCCAACATAGGTCATTTATATTAGATAAAAAATGATATCATAAAAATTTTCATTATTGTTGAGTTGAAATAATACATATAAACATAATTGGCCACAACATTTAGAATTAATTTCTTGAACTTGGAATGTTTGATAAACACCATTCTGTAAGAATTGTATTACTTCAACAGGTGGTGGCATACCATAACTATCAAAATAATATTTATCCTGACTATTATGAATACAAACCCAATGAGAACCATTCTGTGTGTCTAAATTCATAATAATATTCTTTGTATTCTTATTTATATGTGTTAATTCATCTCTCATACAAATAACCACATTATCAATTTTTAGTGTTTTACAATACTTAGCTAGTTCTATATTTGACGTTGTATTCTTTCCAAATTGTTTAAACCATTTATCCATTTATTTATGAGAAAGATACAATCCATTACCCCGTTTAGTTAGTTTAACACCCGCTTGAGCGATAGAGGAAAGCATATCTCCAACCAACAATCTAGCTTTATCAGGTAGACTTTCAAGTTTTTGAGCAAAATCTACAATTACACCACTTCCACTAATTTGTTTCTCCAACTCCTTGTTATGTCTTTCCAATTCTTTTTGAGCTTTTAGTTGTGCCTTCCTTTCGTTAGCAGTTTTTACCGCTGCTGAAATACCACCAGTCAATGCTCCCGCCGCACTTAAACCAGCAAATAAAGGAATTAGAAACGGGAGAAATCCTCCTCTTGACTCGTCTATTGAATATTTCTTTAACATAGGTTTCGTCATTTTAATTTTAAGTGATCCAACATCATTTAGTGTTTTTACTTGTGTGTGTGTGAGTAAAACATCAATTCTTACAGCTCCTTTTCTTTGAATTGTATTAACATTAATAATACAAGGCTTTTGATTTTGAATACAAGATGTTAATTTATTAAGATTGATTTGATTAACATATACCCCAACCATTTATTTATGAGAAAAAACCTATGTGATATTAATCATAACACCATTATCTGTATTAATCTGTAATTCTGTTTCCTCCAAAAGCAAACAATATGCATTAACCTCTTCACTCTCCCCTCTTTCAATGTATAGAGAAGTATCCACTCGATTAGACTTTATAGTTTCCTTTTGAGAACTCAGGTCAATTGCGTAGATTGTATAAAGTTTTTGAAACGCAACCATATCCAAAATAGGATCATTATTACCATTACTTTCACACACCTTTTGGAAGGACTTGTAGGCTTCCGCATAATCATTTTTTTCCCAATCAATTTCCAATCTATCTCGCGGATAAAATGTGCCATCAAGAGAAACCCGAAGTTGTTTCACCTTTGCATTATCACTCAGGGCATTATTCTTATTAGTACCGTCCTCTCCATCTGGTTTTTTAAAAATGAGCCAGAGGTATCGTGGCTTTCCTTGAAGAACACCTAAATTCCAAGTGTAGGTAGTGTGTTCCAGTTTAACGTGTTGACATCTTCTTTTAAGGTATGATACATTTAGCGGTTTCTTTGAGTTAAGTCTTCTATTTAACATCTCTTCCGTTTTAAGATTAGGAGTATATTCACTGATATACCAACACAAATCATTAATAACAAATTTATTATTTTCTCCAAAAGCATTTTCATCCCCAAAAAGCAATCTATTTACATTATCATTCCTTTGTAGTTGAAATCTAATTTTAAGCCCATACAAAACTTTATCATAATCACAAAATCCAAATATACCTTTCAGAGGTACTGCTACGGTAAAACTATTCTCAGCTTTTGCGTCATCATTATACATTGACTTCCTTTGACTATAACCAGGGTCTGCGTTTGTACCCGTTGACATATCAGGAATAAAACCCTCAACAGCTCCCTTACCCATTCTATCACTAAACGAATATAGTGTAAATTTCATCATTTCAGATGTAGCAGAGACATAATCAACCGCTTCAACCTCTTGTGTTCCAATATACAGGCGGACACTGTCAAACATTTTCCAGAAGAAATCATTTACGAGTGTAGCATTAGTATTATTCGCAGCCTTAGTGAATTTAAATTTACACAGCAAGAAACTATCAGCTATATTCAAGTAAGTTTGTTGATTATTTATTTCAAAACTTTTTGTTCCGTTTGAATTCCAGTCTGTTCCTGTTATAGCATTTACCTTAAAATAGTCTTCCTTTTTAGTGGAGTTTGAAATGATAATCGTATCATCCAAATCATAGATACTATCAATCGCTTCCATACTTGTATTTATATAGCATTAAAATTGTTGAAACCCTGACCCAAGTATTTTAATGATTTTTTGTCGTTCTTGTGAAGATAGTTGAGTTTTACCTTTTTTTATTTCTTTGATTGCTTGTAATTTATGAGACTCCTTTTGAGCATCTTTTATACTCTTTATAGCACCCGCAACGGAGCCCATGGCAGAAGCAGTTGAACCAATTAGGTCTTTATGTTTAAGGATGGTTGAACCAATACCCATTAGAGTATCAATTATCCCATCTCCTTTATTTCGAAATTGATGACCTACACCTCGTTGTCTCTTAGGTTTATAGTATCCTCTACCCACATACCTTGTATAGTCTGGTGAAAGGAACATGCCCTCCCCTGTAATTATTTTATATTTTCCCAACTCGTGTTTTCTCACAATAACCATTATTTATTTATTGAAAAACTTCACGTAGGTGAATTCTGATGGATATAATTTCATCATTAAAGGATATCATACGATTATCTTGGTCGGTTATCCTAAAATTTACTCTGTATATGGTTTTTCCTGACACAGGTAAATAGACAAGATTTTTTGGTTCCATATTAAATTTATAACCAATCGGGGTTGAGTATGCACTGAATGAAAATATTGTATTTGTTCTTATTCCATCGTTATAAGCACCATCAATCAAATCACAATGAATTAATACTGAATTTATACCGGAGGATATTTGGATAACATTATCACTGTAAAACGTCCCGTTATTTTCAATCTTTTTTGAAGAGAAACCCAATAGCTCTCTAAACGAATTTTCAATCGTGAAATCAACTTTATAATTATTTTTAAGTTTAATAGTTGATTTTGAAGTGTGTTTTTGAATATCTATTACAATATTTTTTGGTTCATCACCTTTTTCTTTCATAAGGCGAGAGACTTCTGAAGATATTTGAGAAATCTCGTAAGCTCCAGGTGAAACGGTTATAGTTTTATATCCACTTCCTGGATTATAACTAAACTTGTTGTTTTTCTCTGTGATATTAAAAAGGGTATTGTAAGTTTCCATTGACAACAAAGATGCCTCATATGAGGTAAGGGGGTCAAGTTGTAGTGGGTAAGGGAATGAAGCTGTGTAATCGCTCGTTGTGAAATTAAAACTAAGAATTGTGCTTCTCATCTTATTTAATATCTAATAAAATATCTTTGTATTGACATTTATTAATTATTTTCATGTTCATCAACTGATCTAAAATGGCTGAGGATTCATTAAAACAATTGTTGTTTCCAGCCTTCTTACTACCTAACAACAATAATAGCCTATTAACTAATTGTGATGGGTCATTTGGAAGAAAACTAACACCCGAACCAAGCTTACTTAAAGCATCAATAATATGTTTCTCCTTCTCATTCTTCTTACTTTTACCAGCAACAGAAACTCCATAATCAAGTGCATTTAGCAACTCAATATATACCCTATCTTCCTCTCTTTCCATATCAAGTGGTTCCTCAAAATATTTTGAACCGCTGAATCCGGGGTTTGTTAGAAGAAACATTAATCTTGGAGTTAATTTAACATTTGGTTGAGTAGAACTCAAGAACATCAATTCATCATTAAATATCAATACCTTTTCTTCCACAAGATGAAACACTGCTGGTTCTTCTGTTGGAATGAGACCTGCTCTGGTTTTTGAACCCGCCGAATATTCATTGTTTTGAAGAGCTTCCACAACATAATTAGGGGGTTGATTTACCTCCTCAAGTTTCCGAAATAATCCCTCGTCATCATATTCTAATTCACCAAGTTCTTGTTTTGTTATCTGACTAAAATCTTTGAGCATTTGAAGTTTTTTCGGAGTAAATTCTACCGTGGGAACTGTAGGGTGTTGAGTTTTCAAAAGTGGTTTAAAGAATTTCTCTTGTTTTCTTTCAAAGGCTTCTTCACCAGTTAGTTTCTGTCTCCGTTTCTTCTTTATCTCTTCCTGTTGTTTAACAACTTTTGAAACTAATTGTTGATGTTCCTTAAACTTTCTTTCTCTTTCTTCAGTATTCATTTTCTGTATTTATTTATTGAAAAATATCATTTAGTATCTCATCTTGTTTCACAACAATATATTTATATTTTCCAATCGTGTGTTTCATATAATTTTCAAATTCTTTTTTACTACATAACATAGAGCAATTATCTCTCCAAAAATTATTTACATCTATTGAATTTAACTTAAATAAAATAAAAGTATTGGCATTGTTTCTTATTGAGCGTCGAGGGAGTTGAAAATATGATTGACTAAGATATATACAATTACAAGAAGAATGTCTCCCTCTTGTATAGTAGCTATCCATTACTGTTTGGTTTCTCTCATTAACACAATCATCAAAGATGACAAGGTTCTTTTTTGATTTATCTAAATCTTGAGGTGAAGGTATATCATCCGTATTATCACTGAGAATACAAGTTATGGGTTTCGATTTTGATTTCTGTGTATCACAAAATAATTGTATTATATCATCAATATTATAATCATTTAGTTTGTTTTGAAGTTTAAATAAACCGATAATGTCTTCCTTTTTAAGACCCGCATTAAAACCCTGTGAGAGTAGTTGATACTCGGGTTGAAAACTTGACTTTGTAAAAATTATTAAATTATCATAATCTAAAAAATTAGAACCAAGGAGCATCTTTAAAAGTAAACAGGTTTTTCCACATCCGCTTGAACCAACTATTAGACATCTCAATGAATTTGGAATGTTTTTATGGTTATTAAATTTTATCTTATTTTCCCAAACGGGTAAAAAATCATTCATTTATATATTTGGAAAACAAGTTATCCAACTTTTTTTGAGCTATTTGAGAAACTCTATATTTTATCCTGAGTTCGGGTTTAATTTCAAAATAATCCATTATTTTATTTATATAGTATCTTGTATTAACATTTCCATTAAAATTATTTTGAATAATAAATATCATTAAACCCTTATACATTTCCTCAATACAATTAGTCTCTTCCCTTGAAAGAAATGGTGTATTATCATCACAATACTTAACATTCATCTCTCTTATTAATCTTGTAAAGTAATTCATTTTTGGTTCTAATTTAAAAGAGTTATATATTTTTTTATATTTCTTATTATCATTAATTAAAATTAAATCACAGAAAATACATTGTTTATATGAATCCTCATCATTAAGCCCCACTCTATCACAAGCCGGACAATTCTCTAATTTATCATATGGAGAGTCTGGAAATTCTAAATATCCTTCAGAACTTATCATATTTATGTGGTAAATTTTTACTTAAACTAAACGCAAGTTTATTCATTAATAAATACAATGTTTCAAAGCACAAAAGACAAATTTCAATCAATCTCTACTTCGGTGGAAGATATAGAAAAATATGTCAAAGATGTTAAATTGAACAAAGATAAATATGGAAATTTTTGGGTAAAACCAGTTATGGAAAATAACATGAGCCCCTCTATTTCATTTAAAGGAAGAGCTCTAACTATACCTGGAAAGACATCCATTAAAGTAAATCTAACAAAAGTTTCTCCTCTACTCCTGGCAATTTATTCAAAGCTTGAAAAAGTGATTGACCACGATACTTTGAAAAAGAATGATAAGACCATTAATAATTCTAGAGGAGACATTTGTATTTTCTTTAATAATCCAAAGGGTGTAGATCTAAGTAAAATGAATGATGTTAATATTTCTGGTGAAATGTCATTTCGTTCTATGATAGTTAGAGATTATTTAAAGATAACTTTTGATATAAAAATTGTAGAGATTGAATCTGTTAATGAAAGAAAGTATATAGATATTGATGGGAATATTTTTCTTGCTAATTAAATATGAGTCAATACAGCAGTGAAGATTTTACTATTTCATTGAACTCAGACGATAGTGATGATAGTATTTCATTGAACTTGGACGATGGTGATGATAGTATTTCATTGAACACAGATGATAGTTATGATACTAATAGTTTGTGCTCAAATGATAGTTATGAGAGTAGCTTTATTGATGACTCTGAGTATGATTCTGAGTATTCATGTGATAGTTATGACTTAGATGATTCTGAGTGAAAAAGTGTTTTAGTTTAAGCACAGCGATATATATAAAACGGAGCTGTAAAGCTCAAAAGTGTTTTATTTTAAGCACAGTGATATATATAAAACACCACGTTTTCTCACGCTATAAATATGGTTTATTGTGATACTTGCGAGAAGGAAGTAAAATATTATAAACAACATATTCTCACCGCAAAACATACATACAACATTTTAAACAAACTTTCCCCTCTTCCACCTGAAACAAAACACTGTTCTACATGTAATAAAAATATCCTCAAGAAAGGCTTCAAAATACATCTTAAAACAAATCTACATTTATCAAATTTTATCACAACTAAAAACTCTGATGGAGCATTCAAAGGACATATTAAAATAAGAGTCTTTAACTTCAAACCTCCTGAACCAGAGTCTATAGTTGATGCTGTAGAAATAGTTAAACCTGCTGTTCAAACGTTGATTGAAAAAACACTAAAGGAAATGAAACCACTTAAATTTTATATGGGAGTAAAATTAGAAATGACAAAGGATGAAGGAGTTATAGATGCACCATACATGAGAACTGAGCCACACTTTATATCTTCATATCAAGATTTTAAAACATCAGGAGTCTATGATGAACTTATTAAACAAGAGCAAGATGTGGATAATTCAATCGTAGGAAGTGGATTCAATATAGGAAAAATTATTTACATAGACATTCATATTCTTAAATCAGATCCTCTAAAAGCTTCTTCTTACATTGATTTACCCAGTGTTATCAAAAATAGAAAAGCAGTTATCAATATCAAAAATAAAGACAATAAATGTTTTCTCTGGTCTATTTTAGCACACTTACATCCTCCACATTTTCATGATGAAAGAGTATCTCATTATAAAAAATATGAGAATACATTAAATACGAAAGATCTAAAGTTTCCGATGACTTTAAATGATATTCCTAAATTTGAAAAGATGAATAATTTATCAGTTAATGTTTATGGTCTAACAGAAACAAACAACATTCAGGTTTTAAAGCTTTCTGACAATTGTAAACAAACTCATATTAATCTTCTATATTTTAATTCAGACGAAAATTCACATTATACATACATCAAAGATATTGCTAAATTAATAAAACCACAAGTCTGTAAGAGAACAAATAAAATATATATTTGTTTGCGTTGTCTTAACTTCTTCAATTCACAAGAAAGATTAGATAAACATTCAAATTATTGTGGCGAACATAAATCAACGGTAATCAATATGCCTAAAGAAGGCTCAAAGATCACATTCAAAGATGAAAATAAAAAGATCAAACATCCATTTGTTATATATGCTGATTTTGAAAGTATTTTAGAAAAAATTGATACTGCTTCTCAAGATCCAAAAGAATCATACACAAATAAATATCAAAAACATACTCCTTGTGGTTTTTGTTATTATATCACATCATCCGTTGGTGATAAATATAACAAGTTAGAGATGTATAGAGGCTCAAATACCCCAGGGGAGTTTGTGAAACGACTAGAAAAAGACTGTGTTCGATTAACCAAGATAATGAGAGAAACCAATAAACCAATGTCCTTAACAAGTAAAGAAAAAAGGGAATTTATAAAAAACAATGTCTGTCATATTTGTGAGGAGAAAATTGGTAAAGGTCTAAAGGTTAGAGACCATTGTCATCTCACTGGTAAATATAGAGGTCCGGCTCATCAAAGTTGTAATATTAATTATCAACTCCCCTCTTTCATTCCTGTCTTTCTTCATAACAACGCTCATTATGATACACATCTATTTATCAAGGAACTCTCAAAGACTTCTGGAAGTATCTCAGCAATTCCAAACACGGATCAGAAATACATTTCATTCACAAAAACAATTCACACATCTCCTATTACTCATATCAGATTTCTTGATACATTTAAATTCATGGCAAGTCCATTGGTTAACTTGGTTCAAAATCTAAAAGAGTTTCCATGTCTTTCAGAGTATTTTTTAGATAAAGATTTTCTAACACAAAAGGGAATTTACCCCTATGACTATATGGACTCATTTGAGAGATTCAATGAAACACAACTTCCTTCAAAAGAAAATTTCTATAACAAATTAAATAATAGTCATATATCTGATAAAGATTATGTACACGCACAAAATGTTTGGGAAAAATATAACATCAAGAATCTTGGCGAGTATCACGATTTGTATCTCAAAACTGATGTGCTTTTATTGGCCGATGTATTTGAAGCCTTTAGATCTGTTTGTCGCACTGGATATGGATTGGATCCTGCTCACTACTACACAGCACCTGGATTGGCCTGGAGTGCGATGTTGAAAATGACAAAACAAGATTTGGATTTGATAACCGATGTTGATATGCTTTTGATGATTGAAAAGGCAAAAAGAGGTGGAATTTCACAAGTCTGCTCGAGTAGATACGCAAAAGCAAATAACAAATATCTTCCAAATTATGATCCAACGAAAGAGAGTTCTTACTTGATGTACTATGACGCGAACAACCTGTATGGCTGGGCAATGTCTCAGGCTCTTCCTTATGGAAAACTTAGATGGGTAAAGGAAAAAGACTACAAAAACGTTTTACAAGATGTATGTATCTCTACACAAAAAGAATTGGATGAAGAAAAAGTTGGTTATTATTTTGAAATTGATTTAAAATATCCAGAGGAACTCCATAACCTACACAAAGATCTCCCATTTGCTTGTGAGAAAGCAAGTCCAAAGAAAGAATGGTTGAGTGATTATCAACGATCGTTTGATATAGGTGAATCAACAGAAAAATTACTTACTACATTATATAACAAGAAAAATTATGTTCTACACCAAAGAAATTTGCGACAATATTTATCAAAAGGTCTAAGAGTAGAGAAGATCCATAGGGTTCTAAAGTTCAATCAAAGTCATTGGTTAAAGGGGTACATTGATTTTAATACACAAAGAAGAACAGAGTCAAAAACAGATTTTGAGAAAGACTTTTATAAATTGATGAATAATGCGGTCTTTGGTAAGACTATGGAGAATGTGAGGAAAAGACAAAATATCAGACTATCAACATCTTGGGAACAAGCATCAAAATTAATTAATAGACCGAGTTTTACTCGAGCTGAGGTCTTTACTGAGAACTTTTGTGCGATCCATTTGATTAAAGAGAGTATTGAAATGAACAAACCTATTTATATTGGAACAACAATTCTTGATTTATCAAAGTCATTAATGTATGATTACTTTTATAATAACTTGAGGAAGAAATATCAAAATGATGTTAATCTACTTTATATGGATACAGATAGTTTTATTTTGAAAATTAATACCAACGATGTTTATTCAGACATGAAAAGAGACATTAATATCTATGACACGAGTAATTACAGTCCAGAGAGTGAGTTGTTCTCTTCTAAAAATAAAAAGGTGATTGGAAAGTTCAAGGATGAATTAGGAGGAAATGTTATGAGTGAATTTGTGGGATTGAGGTCAAAGGCTTATGCTTATAAATACATTGTGAATAACGTTGAAAAGACTGATAAGAAGTTAAAAGGTGTAAAGAAAAATGTTATTAAAGAAACAATAAACTTTAAGGATTATTATAACTGTTTAACAACAAAGAAAGAAGAGTTTAGAAAGATTAATGGAATAAGAAGTTATAAACATCAATTATATTCAGAAGAGATAAATAAGAAAGCATTGGGGGCTTTTGATGATAAGAGGTTTATTTTAGAAAATGGAATTGATAGTCTCCCTTATGGTTATATAAGTATATAAGTGATAAGATATATATATAAGTGATAAGATATATATAAGTGATAAGATATATATAAGTGATAAGTTAAAAAGGGGGGGGGTTGGGGATTTTAACGGGCTACCGCCGCCTTTTTTACTATTATATAAATGATAGAACCAAGTATCAACCAGACTAAAGAGTGGAGGTGTAATCAACCTTGGTATATAAATGGAAAACATAATGAATGTGAAAAATATCAAATAGGTATAATTGAAAAGGCAACTGGTAAAAAAGTTCACAAAACAAATAAGAGAATTAATTTAAATACCGGTGAATTGGGTAAAAAAGATGGAAATATTTTTGAGTGGACGGAAAACTTTGATGGTTGTCAGGAAAATATATACTTTAATTTAAAAATGGTATGTGGCACTGGAGGCGCTCAAGCAAGAACATTGAGGGAGGTTTACCATTTTATCTTAGCTCAGTTAAAATATCTTAATAAAGAACCAAACTCAAACATATTTTTTGTTAATATATTAGATGGTGAAGAGAGTTGTAGGAGAATTAAATTATTTCCCACGCATAAACAAATATTTGTAGGGTCGTTGTTTGAGTGGGTTATATTCACCAGATGATATTAAGAGTAAAAGGTTAAAAGGTCCATGAGGTCAGAAGGATCACAGGTGTTTAAGTGGTCTAATGAATAAGGATAACATGTCAAAAGGTTAGAAGGTTCGTAAAGAACGGGGTGAGAGAAATATAGGTGTTTAGGGGCAATGAGGGAGGGAAAGAATTAATATGGAAGTGAATGGGTCAATGTTTGAGTGGGTCAAAGATTAATCTGCCAGATGATATGTAGAAGAAGGATGATAGGTCTATAAGAGAAAACAAATATTTGTAGTGTTTGAGTGGTCTAATGAACAACATTAAGGATAGGTACTACAGACAAAAGGTTCATAAAGATGAGGGTGGGAGAAATAGAGGTGTTTATGATTTTTGAAAAAGACAAGGGGGTAAATGACATTAGATAGGGATTTCCCATGTTAAACGGAGGTGTCCCAGAAGCAACATTATTACACTACTCACAAGTGCGAAAAGTGGTTTTTCAACACTAACACAAGTGCAAAAGTGGTTTCCTGCACCAACACAAGTGCGAAAAGTGGTTTTTCAACACTAACACAAGTGCGAAAAGTGGTTTTTCAACACGAACACAAGTGCGAAAAGTGGTTTTTCAACACTAACACAAGTGCAAAAAGTGGTTTTTCCACACTAATACAAGTGCAAAAGTGGTTTCCTGCACCAACACAAGTGCGAAAAGTGGTTTTTCAACACTAACACAAGTGCGAAAAGTGGTTTTTCAACACTATCACAAGTGCAAAAAGTGGTTTTTCAACACTAACACAAGTGCGAAAAGTGGTTTTTCAACACTATCACAAGTGCAAAAAGTGTTTTTTCCACACTAATACAAGTGCAAAAGTGGTTTCCTGCACCAACACAAGTGCGAAAAGTGGTTTTTCAACACTAACACAAGTGCGAAAAGTGGTTTTTCAACACTATCACAAGTGCAAAAAGTGTTTTTCAACACTAACACAAGTGCGAAAAGTGGTTTTTCAACACTATCATAAGTACAAAAAGTGTTTTTTCCACACTAATACAAATGCAAAAGTGGTTTCCTGCACCAACACAAGTGCGAAAAGTGGTTTTTCAACAATAACACAAGTGCGAAAAGTGGTTTTTCCACACTAACACAAGTGCAAAAGAGGTTTCCTGCACCAACACAAGTGCGAAAAGTGGTTTTTCAACACTAACACAAGTGCGAAAAGTGGTTTTTCAACACTATCACAAGTGCAAAAAGTGTTTTTTCCACACTAATACAAGTGCAAAAGTGATTTCCTGCACCAACACAAGTGCGAAAAGTGGTTTTTCAACACTAACACAAGTGCGAAAAGTGGTTTTTCAACACTAACACAAGTGCGAAAAGTGGTTTTTCAACACTAACACAAGTGCAAAAGTGGTTTCCTGCACCAACACAAGTGCGAAAAGTGGTTTTTCAACACTAACACAAGTGCGAAAAGTGGTTTTTCAACACTAACACAAGTGCGAAAAGTGGTTTTTCAACACTAACACAAGTGCAAAAAGTGGTTTTTCCACACTAATACAAGTGCAAAAGTGGTTTCCTGCACCAACACAAGTGCGAAAAGTGGTTTTTTAACACTAACACAAGTGCGAAAAGTGGTTTTTCAACACTATCACAAGTGCAAAAAGTGGTTTTTCAACACTAACACAAGTGCGAAAAGTGGTTTTTCAACACTATCACAAGTGCAAAAAGTGGTTTTTCAACACTATCACAAGTGCAAAAAGTGTTTTTTCCACACTAATACAAGTGCAAAAGTGGTTTCCTGCACCAACACAAGTGCGAAAAGTGGTTTTTCAACACTAACACAAGTGCGAAAAGTGGTTTTTCAACACTATCACAAGTGCAAAAGTGGTTTCCTGCACCAACACATGTGTGAAAAGTGGTTTTTCAACACTAACACAAGTGCGAAAAGTGGTTTTTCAACACTAACACAAGTGCGAAAAGTGGTTTTTCCACACTAATACAGGTGCAAAAGTGGTTTCCTGCACCAACACAAGTGCGAAAAGTGGTTTTTCAACACTAACACAAGTGCGAAAAGTGGTTTTTCAACACTATCACAAGTGCAAAAAGTGGTTTTTCAACACTAACACAAGTGCGAAAAGTGGTTTTTCAACACTAACACAAGTGCGAAAAGTGGTTTTTCAACACTATCACAAGTGCAAAAAGTGTTTTTTCCACACTAATACAAGTGCAAAAGTGGTTTTTCAACACTAACACAAGTGCGAAAAGTGGTTTTTCAACACTAACACAAGTGCAATAGTGGTTTCCTGCACCAACACAAGTGCGAAAAGTGGTTTTTCAACTCTAACACAAGTGCGAAAAGTGGTTTTTCAACACTATCACAAGTGCAAAAAGTGTTTTTTCCACACTAATACAAGTGCAAAAGTGGTTTCCTGCACCAACACAAGTGCGAAAAGTGGTTTTTCAACACTAACACAAGTGCGAAAAGTGGTTTTTCAACACTAACACAAGTGCGAAAAGTGGTTTTTCAACACTAACACAAGTGCAAAAGTGGTTTCCTGCACCAACACAGTTGCGAAAAGTGGTTTTTCAACACTAACACAAGTGCAAAAAGTGGTTTTTCAACACTAACACAAGTGCGAAAAGTGGTTTTTCCACACTAATACAAGTGTAAAAGTGGTTTCCTGCACCAACACAAGTGCGAAAAGTGGTTTTTCAACACTAACACAAGTGCGAAAAGTGGTTTTTCAACAATAACACAAGTGCAAAAAGTGTTTTTTCCACACTAATACAAATGCAAAAGTGGTTTCCTGCACCAACACAAGTGCGAAAAGTGGTTTTTCAACACTAACACAAGTGCGAAAAGTGGTTTTTCAACACTAACACAAGTGCGAAAAGTGGTTTTTCCACACTAATACAAGTGCAAAAGTGGTTTCCTGCACCAACACACGTGCGAAAAGTGGTTTTTCAACACTAACACAAGTGCGAAAAGTGGTTTTTCCACACTAATACAAGTGCAAAAGTGGTTTTTCCACACTATCACAAGTGCAAAAAGTGGTTGCCTGCACCAACACAAGTGCGAAAAGTAGTTTTTCAACACTAACACAAGTGCGAAAAGTGGTTTTTCAACACTATCACAAGTGCGAAAAGTGGTTTTTCAACACTAACACAAGTGCGAAAAGTGGTTTTTCAACACTAACACAAGTGCGAAAAGTGGTTTTTCAACACTAACACAAGTGCGAAAAGTGGTTTTTCAACACTATCACAAGTGCAAAAAGTGTTTTTTCCACACTAATACAAGTGCAAAAGTGGTTTCCTGCACCAACACAAGTGCGAAAAGTGGTTTTTCAACACTAACACAAGTGCGAAAAGTGGTTTTTCCACACTAATACAAGTGCAAAAGTGGTTTTCCACACTATCACAAGTGCGAAAAGTGGTTTCCTGCACCAACACAAGTGCGAAAAGTGGTTTTTCAACACTAACACAAGTGCGAAAAGTGGTTTTTCAACACTATCACAAGTGCAAAAAGTGGTTTTTCCACACTAATACAAGTGCGAAAAGTGGTTTCCTGCACCAACACAAGTGCGAAAAGTGGTTTTTCAACACTAACACAAGTGTGAAAAGTGGTTTTTCAACACTATCACAAGTGCAAAAAGTGTTTTTTCCACACTAATACAAGTGCAAAAATGGTTTCCTGCACCAACACAAGTGCGAAAAGTGGTTATTCAACACTAACACAAGTGCGAAAAGTGGTTTTTCAACACTAACACAAGTGCGAAAAGTGGTTTTTCAACACTAACACAAGTGCAAAAGTGGTTTCCTGCACCAACACAAGTGCGAAAAGTGGTTTTTCAACACTAACACAAGTGCAAAAAGTGTTTTTTCCACACTAATACAAGTGCAAAAGTGGTTTCCTGCACCAACACAAGTGCGAAAAGTGGTTTTTCAACACTAACACAAGTGCGAATAGTGGTTTTTCAACACTAACACAAGTGCGAAAAGTGGTTTTTCAACACTAACACAAGTGCAAAAGTGGTTTCCTGCACCAACACAAGTGCGAAAAGTGGTTTTTCAGCACTAACACAAGTGCGAAAAGTGGTATTTCAACACTAACACAAGTGCGAAAAGTGGTTTTTCCACACTAATGCAAGTGCAAAAGTGGTTTCCTGCACCAACACAAGTGCGACAAGTGGTTTTTCAACACAAACACAAGTGCGAAAGGTGGTTTTTCAACAATAACACAAGTGCGAAAAGTGTTTTTTCCACACTAATACAAGTGCAAAAGTGGTTTCCTGCACCAACACAAGTGCGAAAAGTGGTTTTTCAACACTAACACAAGTGCGAAAAGTGGTTTTTCAACACTAACACAAGTGCGAAAAGTGGTTTTTCCACACTAATACAAGTGCAAAAGTGGTGTCCTGCACCAACACAAGTGCGAAAAGTGGTTTTTCAACACTAACACAAGTGCGAAAAGTGGTTTTTCCACACTAATACAAGTGCAAAAGTGGTTTTTCCACACTATCACAAGTGCGAAAAGTGGTTTCCTGCACCAACATAAGTGCAAAAAGTGGTTTTTCAACACTAACACAAGTGTGAAAAGTGGTTTTTCCACACTAACACAAGTGCAAAAGTGGTTTCCTGCACCAACACAAGTGCGAAAAGTGGTTTTTCAACACTAACACAAGTGCGAAAAGTGGTTTTTCAACACTATCACAAGTGCAAAAAGTGTTTTTTCCACACTAATACAAGTGCAAAAGTGGTTTCCTGCACCAACACAAGTGCGAAAAGTGGTTTTTCAACACTAACACAAGTGCGAAAAGTGGTTTTTCAACACTAACACAAGTGTGAAAAGTGGTTTTTCAACACTAACACAAGTGCGAAAAGTGGTTTTTCCACACTAATACAAGTGCAAAAGTGGTTTCCTGCACCAACACAAGTGCGAAAAGTGGTTTTTCAACACTAACACAAGTGCGAAAAGTGGTTTTTCAACAATAACACAAGTGCGAAAAGTGTTTTTTCCACACTAATACAAATGCAAAAGTGGTTTCCTGCACCAACACAAGTGCGAAAAGTGGTTTTTCAACACTAACACAAGTGCGAAAAGTGGTTTTTCAACACTAACACAAGTGCGAAAAGTGGTTTTTCCACACTAATACAAGTGCAAAAGTGGTTTCCTGCACCAACACACGTGCGAAAAGTGGTTTTTCAACACTAACACAAGTGCGAAAAGTGGTTTTTCCACACTAATACAAGTGCAAAAGTGGTTTTTCCACACTATCACAAGTGCAAAAAGTGGTTGCCTGCACCAACACAAGTGCGAAAAGTAGTTTTTCAACACTAACACAAGTGCGAAAAGTGGGTTTTCAACACTATCACAAGTGCGAAAAGTGGTTTTTCAACACTAACACAAGTGCGAAAAGTGGTTTTTCAACACTAACACAAGTGCGAAAAGTGGTTTTTCAACAATAACACAAGTGCGAAAAGTGTTTTTTCCACACTAATACAAATGCAAAAGTGGTTTCCTGCACCAACACAAGTGCGAAAAGTGGTTTTTCAACACTAACACAAGTGCGAAAAGTGGTTTTTCAACACTAACACAAGTGCGAAAAGTGGTTTTTCCACACTAATACAAGTGCAAAAGTGGTTTCCTGCACCAACACACGTGCGAAAAGTGGTTTTTCAACACTAACACAAGTGCGAAAAGTGGTTTTTCCACACTAATACAAGTGCAAAAGTGGTTTTTCCACACTATCACAAGTGCAAAAAGTGGTTGCCTGCACCAACACAAGTGCGAAAAGTAGTTTTTCAACACTAACACAAGTGCGAAAAGTGGTTTTTCAACACTATCACAAGTGCGAAAAGTGGTTTTTCAACACTAACACAAGTGCGAAAAGTGGTTTTTCAACACTAACACAAGTGCGAAAAGTGGTTTTTCAACACTAACACAAGTGCGAAAAGTGGTTTTTCAACACTATCACAAGTGCAAAAAGTGTTTTTTCCACACTAATACAAGTGCAAAAGTGGTTTCCTGCACCAACACAAGTGCGAAAAGTGGTTTTTCAACACTAACACAAGTGCGAAAAGTGGTTTTTCCACACTAATACAAGTGCAAAAGTGGTTTTCCACACTATCACAAGTGCGAAAAGTGGTTTCCTGCACCAACACAAGTGCGAAAAGTAGTTTTTCAACACTAACACAAGTGCGAAAAGTGGTTTTTCAACACTATCACAAGTGCGAAAAGTGGTTTTTCAACACTAACACAAGTGCGAAAAGTGGTTTTTCAACACTAACACAAGTGCGAAAAGTGGTTTTTCAACACTAACACAAGTGCGAAAAGTGGTTTTTCAACACTATCACAAGTGCAAAAAGTGTTTTTTCCACACTAATACAAGTGCAAAAGTGGTTTCCTGCACCAACACAAGTGCGAAAAGTGGTTTTTCAACACTAACACAAGTGCGAAAAGTGGTTTTTCCACACTAATACAAGTGCAAAAGTGGTTTTCCACACTATCACAAGTGCGAAAAGTGGTTTCCTGCACCAACACAAGTGCGAAAAGTGGTTTTTCAACACTAACACAAGTGCGAAAAGTGTTTTTTCAACACTATCACAAGTGCAAAAAGTGGTTTTTCCACACTAATACAAGTGCGAAAAGTGGTTTCCTGCACCAACACAAGTGCGAAAAGTGGTTTTTCAACACTAACACAAGTGCGAAAAGTGGTTTTTCAACACTATCACAAGTGCAAAAAGTGTTTTTTCCACACTAATACAAGTGCAAAAGTGGTTTCCTGCACCAACACAAGTGCGAAAAGTGGTTATTCAACACTAACACAAGTGCGAAAAGTGGTTTTTCAACACTAACACAAGTGCGAAAAGTGGTTTTTCAACACTAACACAAGTGCAAAAGTGGTTTCCTGCACCAACACAAGTGCGAAAAGTGGTTTTTCAACACTAACACAAGTGCAAAAAGTGTTTTTTCCACACTAATACAAGTGCAAAAGTGGTTTCCTGCACCAACACAAGTGCGAAAAGTGGTTTTTCAACACTAACACAAGTGCGAATAGTGGTTTTTCAACACTAACACAAGTGCGAAAAGTGGTTTTTCAACACTAACACAAGTGCAAAAGTGGTTTCCTGCACCAACACAAGTGCGAAAAGTGGTTTTTCAGCACTAACACAAGTGCGAAAAGTGGTATTTCAACACTAACACAAGTGCGAAAAGTGGTTTTTCCACACTAATGCAAGTGCAAAAGTGGTTTCCTGCACCAACACAAGTGCGAAAAGTGGTTTTTCAACACAAACACAAGTGCGAAAGGTGGTTTTTCAACAATAACACAAGTGCGAAAAGTGTTTTTTCCACACTAATACAAGTGCAAAAGTGGTTTCCTGCACCAACACAAGTGCGAAAAGTGGTTTTTCAACACTAACACAAGTGCGAAAAGTGGTTTTTCAACACTAACACAAGTGCGAAAAGTGGTTTTTCCACACTAATACAAGTGCAAAAGTGGTGTCCTGCACCAACACAAGTGCGAAAAGTGGTTTTTCAACACTAACACAAGTGCGAAAAGTGGTTTTTCCACACTAATACAAGTGCAAAAGTGGTTTTTCCACACTATCACAAGTGCGAAAAGTGGTTTCCTGCACCAACACAAGTGCGAAAAGTGGTTTTTCAACACTAACACAAGTGTGAAAAGTGGTTTTTCCACACTAACACAAGTGCGAAAAGTGGTTTCCTGCACCAACACAAGTGCGAAAAGTGGTTTTTCAACACTAACACAAGTGCGAAAAGTGGTTTTTCAACACTAACACAAGTGTGAAAAGTGGTTTTTCAACACTAACACAAGTGCAAAAAGTGGTTTTTCCACACTAATACAAGTGCAAAAGTGGTTTCCTGCACCAACACAAGTGCGAAAAGTGGTTTTTCAACACTAACACAAGTGCGAAAAGTGGTTTTTCAACACTATCACAAGTGCAAAAAGTGGTTTTTCAACACTAACACAAGTGCGAAAAGTGGTTTTTCAACACTATCACAAGTGCGAATAGTGGTTTTTCAACACTAACACAAGTGCGAAAAGTGGTTTTTCAACACTAACACAAGTGCAAAAGTGGTTTCCTGCACCAACACAAGTGCGAAAAGTGGTTTTTCAGCACTAACACAAGTGCGAAAAGTGGTATTTCAACACTAACACAAGTGCGAAAAGTGGTTTTTCCACACTAATGCAAGTGCAAAAGTGGTTTCCTGCACCAACACAAGTGCGAAAAGTGGTTTTTCAACACAAACACAAGTGCGAAAGGTGGTTTTTCAACAATAACACAAGTGCGAAAAGTGTTTTTTCCACACTAATACAAGTGCAAAAGTGGTTTCCTGCACCAACACAAGTGCGAAAAGTGGTTTTTCAACACTAACACAAGTGCGAAAAGTGGTTTTTCAACACTAACACAAGTGCGAAAAGTGGTTTTTCCACACTAATACAAGTGCAAAAGTGGTGTCCTGCACCAACACAAGTGCGAAAAGTGGTTTTTCAACACTAACACAAGTGCGAAAAGTGGTTTTTCCACACTAATACAAGTGCAAAAGTGGTTTTTCCACACTATCACAAGTGCGAAAAGTGGTTTCCTGCACCAACACAAGTGCGAAAAGTGGTTTTTCAACACTAACACAAGTGTGAAAAGTGGTTTTTCCACACTAACACAAGTGCGAAAAGTGGTTTCCTGCACCAACACAAGTGCGAAAAGTGGTTTTTCCACACTATCACAAGTGCGAAAAGTGGTTTTTCCACACTAATACAAGTGCAAAAGTGGTTTTTCCACACTATCACAAGTGCGAAAAGTGGTTTCCTGCACCAACACAAGTGCGAAAAGTGGTTTTTCCACACTATCACAAGTGCGAAAAGTGGTTTCCTGCACCAACATAAGTGCGAAAAGTGGTTTTTCAACACTAACACAAGTGTGAAAAGTGGTTTTTCCACACTAACACAAGTGCAAAAGTGGTTTCCTGCACCAACACAAGTGCGAAAAGTGGTTTTTCAACACTAACACAAGTGCGAAAAGTGGTTTTTCAACACTATCACAAGTGCAAAAAGTGTTTTTTCCACACTAATACAAGTGCAAAAGTGGTTTCCTGCACCAACACAAGTGCGAAAAGTGGTTTTTCAACACTAACACAAGTGCGAAAAGTGGTTTTTCAACACTAACACAAGTGCGAAAAGTGGTTTTTCAACACTAACACAAGTGCGAAAAGTGGTTTTTCCACACTAATACAAGTGCAAAAGTGGTTTCCTGCACCAACACAAGTGCGAAAAGTGGTTTTTCAACACTAACACAAGTGCGAAAAGTGGTTTTTCAACAATAACACAAGTGCGAAAAGTGTTTTTTCCACACTAATACAAATGCAAAAGTGGTTTCCTGCACCAACACAAGTGCGAAAAGTGGTTTTTCAACACTAACACAAGTGCGAAAAGTGGTTTTTCAACACTAACACAAGTGCGAAAAGTGGTTTTTCCACACTAATACAAGTGCAAAAGTGGTTTCCTGCACCAACACACGTGCGAAAAGTGGTTTTTCAACACTAACACAAGTGCGAAAAGTGGTTTTTCCACACTAATACAAGTGCAAAAGTGGTTTTTCCACACTATCACAAGTGCAAAAAGTGGTTGCCTGCACCAACACAAGTGCGAAAAGTAGTTTTTCAACACTAACACAAGTGCAAAAAGTGGGTTTTCAACACTATCACAAGTGCGAAAAGTGGTTTTTCAACACTAACACAAGTGCGAAAAGTGGTTTTTCAACACTAACACAAGTGCGAAAAGTGGTTTTTCAACAATAACACAAGTGCGAAAAGTGTTTTTTCCACACTAATACAAATGCAAAAGTGGTTTCCTGCACCAACACAAGTGCGAAAAGTGGTTTTTCAACACTAACACAAGTGCGAAAAGTGGTTTTTCAACACTAACACAAGTGCGAAAAGTGGTTTTTCCACACTAATACAAGTGCAAAAGTGGTTTTTCCACACTATCACAAGTGCAAAAAGTGGTTGCCTGCACCAACACAAGTGCGAAAAGTAGTTTTTCAACACTAACACAAGTGCGAAAAGTGGTTTTTCAACACTATCACAAGTGCGAAAAGTGGTTTTTCAACACTAACACAAGTGCGAAAAGTGGTTTTTCAACACTAACACAAGTGCGAAAAGTGGTTTTTCAACACTAACACAAGTGCGAAAAGTGGTTTTTCAACACTATCACAAGTGCAAAAAGTGTTTTTTCCACACTAATACAAGTGCAAAAGTGGTTTCCTGCACCAACACAAGTGCGAAAAGTGGTTTTTCAACACTAACACAAGTGCGAAAAGTGGTTTTTCCACACTAATACAAGTGCAAAAGTGGTTTTCCACACTATCACAAGTGCGAAAAGTGGTTTCCTGCACCAACACAAGTGCGAAAAGTGGTTTTTCAACACTAACACAAGTGCGAAAAGTGTTTTTTCAACACTATCACAAGTGCAAAAAGTGGTTTTTCCACACTAATACAAGTGCGAAAAGTGGTTTCCTGCACCAACACAAGTGCGAAAAGTGGTTTTTCAACACTAACACAAGTGCGAAAAGTGGTTTTTCAACACTATCACAAGTGCAAAAAGTGTTTTTTCCACACTAATACAAGTGCAAAAGTGGTTTCCTGCACCAACACAAGTGCGAAAAGTGGTTATTCAACACTAACACAAGTGCGAAAAGTGGTTTTTCAACACTAACACAAGTGCGAAAAGTGGTTTTTCAACACTAACACAAGTGCAAAAGTGGTTTCCTGCACCAACACAAGTGCGAAAAGTGGTTTTTCAACACTAACACAAGTGCAAAAAGTGTTTTTTCCACACTAATACAAGTGCAAAAGTGGTTTCCTGCACCAACACAAGTGCGAAAAGTGGTTTTTCAACACTAACACAAGTGCGAATAGTGGTTTTTCAACACTAACACAAGTGCAAAAAGTGGTTTTTCAACACTAACACAAGTGCAAAAGTGGTTTCCTGCACCAACACAAGTGCGAAAAGTGGTTTTTCAGCACTAACACAAGTGCGAAAAGTGGTATTTCAACACTAACACAAGTGCGAAAAGTGGTTTTTCCACACTAATGCAAGTGCAAAAGTGGTTTCCTGCACCAACACAAGTGCGAAAAGTGGTTTTTCAACACAAACACAAGTGCGAAAGGTGGTTTTTCAACAATAACACAAGTGCGAAAAGTGTTTTTTCCACACTAATACAAGTGCAAAAGTGGTTTCCTGCACCAACACAAGTGCGAAAAGTGGTTTTTCAACACTAACACAAGTGCGAAAAGTGGTTTTTCAACACTAACACAAGTGCGAAAAGTGGTTTTTCCACACTAATACAAGTGCAAAAGTGGTGTCCTGCACCAACACAAGTGCGAAAAGTGGTTTTTCAACACTAACACAAGTGCGAAAAGTGGTTTTTCCACACTAATACAAGTGCAAAAGTGGTTTTTCCACACTATCACAAGTGCGAAAAGTGGTTTCCTGCACCAACACAAGTGCGAAAAGTGGTTTTTCAACACTAACACAAGTGTGAAAAGTGGTTTTTCCACACTAACACAAGTGCAAAAGTGGTTTCCTGCACCAACACAAGTGCGAAAAGTGGTTTTTCAACACTAACACAAGTGCGAAAAGTGGTTTTTCAACACTATCACAAGTGCAAAAAGTGTTTTTTCCACACTAATACAAGTGCAAAAGTGGTTTCCTGCACCAACACAAGTGCGAAAAGTGGTTTTTCAACACTAACACAAGTGCGAAAAGTGGTTTTTCAACACTAACACAAGTGCGAAAAGTGGTTTTTCAACACTAACACAAGTGCGAAAAGTGGTTTTTCCACACTAATACAAGTGCAAAAGTGGTTTCCTGCACCAACACAAGTGCGAAAAGTGGTTTTTCAACACTAACACAAGTGCGAAAAGTGGTTTTTCAAAAATAACACAAGTGCGAAAAGTGTTTTTTCCACACTAATACAAATGCAAAAGTGGTTTCCTGCACCAACACAAGTGCGAAAAGTGGTTTTTCAACACTAACACAAGTGCGAAAAGTGGTTTTTCAACACTAACACAAGTGCGAAAAGTGGTTTTTCCACACTAATACAAGTGCAAAAGTGGTTTCCTGCACCAACACACATGCGAAAAGTGGTTTTTCAACACTAACACAAGTGCGAAAAGTGGTTTTTCCACACTAATACAAGTGCAAAAGTGGTTTTTCCACACTATCACAAGTGCAAAAAGTGGTTGCCTGCACCAACACAAGTGCGAAAAGTAGTTTTTCAACACTAACACAAGTGCGAAAAGTGGTTTTTCAACACTATCACAAGTGCGAAAAGTGGTTTTTCAACACTAACACAAGTGCGAAAAGTGGTTTTTCAACACTAACACAAGTGCGAAAAGTGGTTTTTCAACACTAACACAAGTGCGAAAAGTGGTTTTTCAACACTATCACAAGTGCAAAAAGTGTTTTTTCCACACTAATACAAGTGCAAAAGTGGTTTCCTGCACCAACACAAGTGCGAAAAGTGGTTTTTCAACACTAACACAAGTGCGAAAAGTGGTTTTTCCACACTAATACAAGTGCAAAAGTGGTTTTCCACACTATCACAAGTGCGAAAAGTGGTTTCCTGCACCAACACAAGTGCGAAAAGTGGTTTTTCAACACTAACACAAGTGCGAAAAGTGGTTTTTCCACACTAATACAAGTGCAAAAGTGGTTTTTCCACACTATCACAAGTGCGAAAAGTGGTTTCCTGCACCAACACAAGTGCGAAAAGTGGTTTTTCAACATTATCACAAGTGCAAAAAGTGGTTTTTCAACACTAACACAAGTGCAAAAGTGGTTTCCTGCACCAACACAAGTGCGAAAAGTGGTTTTTCAACACTAACACAAGTGCGAATAGTGGTTTTTCAACACTAACACAAGTGCGAAAAGTGATTTTTCAACACTAACACAAGTGCAAAAGTGGTTTCCTGCACCAACACAAGTGCGAAAAGTGGTTTTTCAACACTAACACAAGTGCGAAAAGTGGTTTTTCAACACTAACACAAGTGCGAAAAGTGGTTTTTCCACACTAATGCAAGTGCAAAAGTGGTTTCCTGCACCAACACAAGTGCGAAAAGTGGTTTTCAACACAAACACAAGTGCGAAAAGTGGTTTTTCAACACTAACACAAGTGTGAAAAGTGGTTTTTCCACACTAATACAAGTGCAAAAGTGGTTTCCTGCACCAACACAAGTGCGAAAAGTGGTTTTTCAACACTAACACAAGTGCGAAAAGTGGTTTTTCAACAATAACACAAGTGCGAAAAGTGTTTTTTCCACACTAATACAAGTGCAAAAGTGGTTTCCTGCACCAACACAAGTGCAAAAGTGGTTTCCTGCACCAACACAAGTGCGAAAAGTGGTTTTTCAACACTAACACAAGTGCGAAAAGTGTTTTTTCAACACTAACACAAGTGTGAAAAGTGGTTTTTCCACACTAATACAAGTGCAAAAGTGGTTTCCTGCACCAACACAAGTGCGAAAAGTGGTTATTCAACACTAACACAAGTGCGAAAAGTGGTTTTTCAACACCAACACAAGTGCGAAAAGTGTTTTTTCAACACTAACACAAGTGCAAAAGTGGTTTCCTGCACCAACACAAGTGCGAAAAGTGGTTTTTCAACACTAACATAAGTGCGAAAAGTGGTTTTTCAACACTATCACAAGTGCAAAAAGTGTTTTTTCCACACTAATACAAGTGCAAAAGTGGTTTCCTGAACCAACACAAGTGCGAAAAGTGGTTTTTCAACACTAACACAAGTGCGAAAAGTGGTTTTTCAACACTAACACAAGTGCGAAAAGTGGTTTTTCAACACTAACACAAGTGCAAAAGTGGTTTACTGCACCAACACAGGTGCGAAAAGTGGTTTTTCAACACTAACAAAAGTGCGAAAAGTGGTTTTTCAACACTAACACAAGTGCGAAAAGTGGTTTTTCCACACTAATACAAGTGCAAAAGTGGTTTCCTGCACCAACACAAGTGCGAAAAGTGGTTTTTCAACACTAACACAAGTGCGAAAAGTGGTTTTTCAACAATAACACAAGTGCGAAAAGTGTTTTTTCCACACTAATACAAGTGCAAAAGTGGTTTCCTGCACCAACACAAGTGCGAAAAGTGGTTTTTCAACACTAACACAAGTGCGAAAAGTGGTTTTTCAACACTAACACAAGTGCGAAAAGTGGTTTTTCCACACTAATACAAGTGCAAAAGTGGTTTCCTGCCCCAACACACGTGCAAAAAGTGGTTTTTCAACACTAACACAAGTGCAAAAAGTGGTTTTTCCACACTAATACAAGTGCAAAAGTGGTTTTTCCACACTATCACAAGTGCAAAAAGTGGTTGCCTGCACCAACACAAGTGCGAAAAGTAGTTTTTCAACACTAACACAAGTGCGAAAAGTGGTTTTTCAACACTATCACAAGTGCGAAAAGTGGTTTTTCAACACTAACACAAGTGCGAAAAGTGGTTTTTCAACACTAACACAAGTGTGAAAAGTGGTTTTTCAACACTAACACAAGTGCGAAAAGTGGTTTTTCAACACTATCACAAGTGCAAAAAGTGTTTTTTCCACACTAATACAAGTGCAAAAGTGGTTTCCTGCACCAACACAAGTGCGAAAAGTGGTTTTTCAACACTAACACAAGTGCGAAAAGTGGTTTTTCCACACTAATACAAGTGCAAAAGTGGTTTTTCCACACTATCACAAGTGCGAAAAGTGGTTTCCTGCACCAACACAAGTGCGAAAAGTGGTTTTTCAACACTATCACAAGTGCAAAAAGTGGTTTTTCCACACTAATACAAGTGCGAAAAGTGGTTTCATGTACCAACACAAGTGCGAAAAGTGGTTTTTCAACACTAACACAAGTGCGAAAAGTGGTTTTTCAACACTATCACAAGTGCAAAAAGTGTTTTTTCCACACTAATACAAGTGCAAAAGTGGTTTCCTGCACCAACCCAAGTGCGAAAAGTGGTTATTCAACACTAACACAAGTGCGAAAAGTGGTTTTTCAACACTAACACAAGTGCGAAAAGTGGTTTTTCAACACTAACACAAGTGCAAAAGTGGTTTCCTGCACCAACACAAGTGCGAAAAGTGGTTTTTCAACACTAACACAAGTGCGAAAAGTGGTTTTTCAACACTATCACAAGTGCAAAAAGTGTTTTTTCCACACTAATACAAGTGCAAAAGTGGTTTCCTGCACCAACACAAGTGCGAAAAGTGGTTTTTCAACACTAACACAAGTGCGAATAGTGGTTTTTCAACACTAACACAAGTGCGAAAAGTGGTTTTTCAACACTAACACAAGTGCAAAAGTGGTTTCCTGCACCAACACAAGTGCGAAAAGTGGTTTTTCAACACTAACACAAGTGCGAAAAGTGGTTTTTCAACACTAACACAAGTGCGAAAAGTGGTTTTTCAACAATAACACAAGTGCGAAAAGTGTTTTTTCCACACTAATACAAGTGCAAAAGTGGTTTCCTGCACCAACACAAGTGCAAAAGTGGTTTCCTGCACCAACACAAGTGCGAAAAGTGGTTTTTCAACACTAACACAAGTGCGAAAAGTGTTTTTTCAACACTAACACAAGTGTGAAAAGTGGTTTTTCCACACTAATACAAGTGCAAAACTGGTTTCCTGCACCAACACAAGTGCGAAAAGTGGTTTTTCAACACTAACACAAGTGCAAAAAGTGGTTTTTCAACACTAACACAAGTGCGAAAAGTGGTTTTTCCACACTAACACAAGTGCAAAAGAGGTTTCCTGCACCAACACAAGTGCGAAAAGTGGTTTTTCAACACTAACACAAGTGCGAAAAGTGGTTTTTCAACACTATCACAAGTGCAAAAAGTGTTTTTTCCACACTAATACAAGTGCAAAAGTGATTTCCTGCACCAACACAAGTGCGAAAAGTGTTTTTTCAACACTAACACAAGTGCGAAAAGTGGTTTTTCAACACTAACACAAGTGCGAAAAGTGGTTTTTCAACACTAACACAAGTGCAAAAGTGGTTTCCTGCACAAACACAAGTGCGAAAAGTGGTTTTTCAACACTAACACAAGTGCGAAAAGTGGTTTTTCAACACTAACACAAGTGCGAAAAGTGGTTTTTCAACACTAACACAAGTGCAAAAAGTGGTTTTTCCACACTAATACAAGTGCAAAAGTGGTTTCCTGCACCAACACAAGTGCGAAAAGTGGTTTTTCAACACTAACACAAGTGCGAAAAGTGGTTTTTCAACACTATCACAAGTGCAAAAAGTGGTTTTTCAACACTAACACAAGTGCGAAAAGTGGTTTTTCAACACTATCACAAGTGCAAAAAGTGTTTTTTCCACACTAATACAAGTGCAAAAGTGGTTTCCTGCACCAACACAAGTGCGAAAAGTGGTCTTTCAACACTAACACAAGTGCGAAAAGTGGTTTTTCAACACTATCACAAGTGCAAAAGTGGTTTCCTGCACCAACACATGTGCGAAAAGTGGTTTTTCAACACTAACACAAGTGCGAAAAGTGGTTTTTCAACACTAACACAAGTGCGAAAAGTGGTTTTTCCACACTAATACAGGTGCAAAAGTGGTTTCCTGCACCAACACAAGTGCGAAAAGTGGTTTTTCAACACTAACACAAGTGCGAAAAGTGGTTTTTCAACACTATCACAAGTGCAAAAAGTGGTTTTTCAACACTAACACAAGTGCAAAAAGTGGTTTTTCAACACTAACACAAGTGCGAAAAGTGGTTTTTCAACACTATCACAAGTGCAAAAAGTGTTTTTTCCACACTAATACAAGTGCAAAAGTGGTTTCTTGCACCAACACAAGTGCGAAAAGTGGTTATTCAACACTAACACAAGTGCGAAAAGTGGTTTTTCAACACTAACACAAGTGCGAAAAGTGGTTTTTCAACACTAACACAAGTGCAAAAGTGGTTTCCTGCACCAACACAAGTGCGAAAAGTGGTTTTTCAACACTAACACAAGTGCGAAAAGTGGTTTTTCAACACTATCACAAGTGCAAAAAGTGTTTTTTCCACACTAATACAAATGCAAAAGTGGTTTCCTGCACCAACACAAGTGCGAAAAGTGGTTTTTCAACACTAACACAAGTGCGAAAAGTGGTTTTTCAACACTAACACAAGTGCGAAAAGTGGTTTTTCAACACTAACACAAGTGCAAAAGTGGTTTCCTGCACCAACACAGGTGCGAAAAGTGGTTTTTCAACACTAACACAAGTGCAAAAAGTGGTTTTTCAACACTAACACAAGTGCGAAAAGTGGTTTTTCCACACTAATACAAGTGTAAAAGTGGTTTCCTGCACCAACACAAGTGCGAAAAGTGGTTTTTCAACACTAACACAAGTGCGAAAAGTGGTTTTTCAACAATAACACAAGTGCGAAAAGTGTTTTTTCCACACTAATACAAATGCAAAAGTGGTTTCCTGCACCAACACAAGTGCGAAAAGTGGTTTTTCAACACTAACACAAGTGCGAAAAGTGGTTTTTCAACACTAACACAAGTGCGAAAAGTGGTTTTTCCACACTAATACAAGTGCAAAAGTGGTTTCCTGCACCAACACACGTGCGAAAAGTGGTTTTTCAACACTAACACAAGTGCGAAAAGTGGTTTTTACACACTAATACAAGTGCAAAAGTGGTTTTTCCACACTATCACAAGTGCAAAAAGTGGTTGCCTGCACCAACACAAGTGCGAAAAGTAGTTTTTCAACACTAACACAAGTTCGAAAAGTGGTTTTTCAACACTATCACAAGTGCGAAAAGTGGTTTTTCAACACTAACACAAGTGCGAAAAGTGGTTTTTCAACACTAACACAAGTGCGAAAAGTGTTTTTTCCACACTAATACAAATGCAAAAGTGGTTTCCTGCACCAACACAAGTGCGAAAAGTGGTTTTTCAACACTAACACAAGTGCGAAAAGTGGTTTTTCCACACTAACACAAGTGCAAAAGAGGTTTCCTGCACCAACACAAGTGCGAAAAGTGGTTTTTCAACACTAACACAAGTGTGAAAAGTGGTTTTTCAACACTATCACAAGTGCAAAAAGTGTTTTTTCCACACTAATACAAGTGCAAAAGTGATTTCCTGCACCAACACAAGTGCGAAAAGTGGTTTTTCAACACTAACACAAGTGCGAAAAGTGGTTTTTCAACACTAACACAAGTGCGAAAAGTGTTTTTTCCACACTAATACAAATGTAAAAGTGGTTTCCTGCACCAACACAAGTGCGAAAAGTGGTTTTTCAACACTAACACAAGTGCAAAAGTGGTTTCCTGCACCAACACAAGTGCGAAAAGTGGTTTTTCAACACTAACACAAGTGCAAAAAGTGGTTTTTCAACACTAACACAAGTGCGAAAAGTGGTTTTTCAACACTAACACAAGTGCAAAAAGTGGTTTTTCAACACTAACACAAGTGCGAAAAGTGTTTTTTTCACACTAATACAAATGCAAAAGTGGTTTCCTGCACCAACACAAGTGCGAAAAGTGGTTTTTCAACACTAACACAAGTGCGAAAAGTGGTTTTTCCACACTAAAACAAGTGCAAAAGAGGTTTCCTGCACCAACACAAGTGCGAAAAGTGGTTTTTCAACACTAACACAAGTGCGAAAAGTGGTTTTTCAACACTAACACAAGTGCGAAAAGTGGTTTTTCAACACTAACACAAGTGCAAAAAGTGGTTTTTCCACACTAATACAAGTGCAAAAGTGGTTTCCTGCACCAACACAAGTGCGAAAAGTGGTTTTTCAACACTAACACAAGTGCGAAAAGTGGTTTTTCAACACTATCACAAGTGCAAAAAGTGGTTTTTCAACACTAACACAAGTGCGAAAAGTGGTTTTTCAACACTATCACAAGTGCAAAAAGTGTTTTTTCCACACTAATACAAGTGCAAAAGTGGTTTCCTGCACCAACACAAGTGCGAAAAGTGGTTTTTCAACACTAACACAAGTGCGAAAAGTGGTTTTTCAACACTATCACAAGTGCAAAAGTGGTTTCCTGCACCAACACATGTGCGAAAAGTGGTTTTTCAACACTAACACAAGTGCGAAAAGTGGTTTTTCAACACTAACACAAGTGCGAAAAGTGGTTTTTCCACACTAATACAGGTGCAAAAGTGGTTTCCTGCACCAACACAGGTGCGAAAAGTGGTTTTTCAACACTAACACAAGTGCAAAAAGTGGTTTTTCAACACTAACACAAGTGCGAAAAGTGGTTTTTCCACACTAATACAAGTGTAAAAGTGGTTTCCTGCACCAACACAAGTGCGAAAAGTGGTTTTTCAACACTAACACAAGTGCGAAAAGTGGTTTTTCAACAATAACACAAGTGCGAAAAGTGTTTTTTCCACACTAATACAAATGCAAAAGTGGTTTCCTGCACCAACACAAGTGCGAAAAGTGGTTTTTCAACACTAACACAAGTGCGAAAAGTGGTTTTTCAACACTAACACAAGTGCGAAAAGTGGTTTTTCCACACTAATACAAGTGCAAAAGTGGTTTCCTGCACCAACACACGTGCGAAAAGTGGTTTTTCAACACTAACACAAGTGCGAAAAGTGGTTTTTCCACACTAATACAAGTGCAAAAGTGGTTTTTCCACACTATCACAAGTGCAAAAAGTGGTTGCCTGCACCAACACAAGTGCGAAAAGTAGTTTTTCAACACTAACACAAGTTCGAAAAGTGGTTTTTCAACACTATCACAAGTGCGAAAAGTGGTTTTTCAACACTAACACAAGTGCGAAAAGTGGTTTTTCAACACTAACACAAGTGCGAAAAGTGTTTTTTCCACACTAATACAAATGCAAAAGTGGTTTCCTGCACCAACACAAGTGCGAAAAGTGGTTTTTCAACACTAACACAAGTGCGAAAAGTGGTTTTTCCACACTAACACAAGTGCAAAAGAGGTTTCCTGCACCAACACAAGTGCGAAAAGTGGTTTTTCAACACTAACACAAGTGCGAAAAGTGGTTTTTCAACACTATCACAAGTGCAAAAAGTGTTTTTTCCACACTAATACAAGTGCAAAAGTGATTTCCTGCACCAACACAAGTGCGAAAAGTGGTTTTTCAACACTAACACAAGTGCAAAAAGTGGTTTTTCAACACTAACACAAGTGCGAAAAGTGGTTTTTCAACACTAACACAAGTGCAAAAAGTGGTTTTTCAACACTAACACAAGTGCGAAAAGTGTTTTTTTCACACTAATACAAATGCAAAAGTGGTTTCCTGCACCAACACAAGTGCGAAAAGTGGTTTTTCAACACTAACACAAGTGCGAAAAGTGGTTTTTCCACACTAACACAAGTGCAAAAGAGGTTTCCTGCACCAACACAAGTGCGAAAAGTGGTTTTTCAACACTAACACAAGTGCGAAAAGTGGTTTTTCAACACTAACACAAGTGCGAAAAGTGGTTTTTCAACACTAACACAAGTGCAAAAAGTGGTTTTTCCACACTAATACAAGTGCAAAAGTGGTTTCCTGCACCAACACAAGTGCGAAAAGTGGTTTTTCAACACTAACACAAGTGCGAAAAGTGGTTTTTCAACACTATCACAAGTGCAAAAAGTGGTTTTTCAACACTAACACAAGTGCGAAAAGTGGTTTTTCAACACTATCACAAGTGCAAAAAGTGTTTTTTCCACACTAATACAAGTGCAAAAGTGGTTTCCTGCACCAACACAAGTGCGAAAAGTGGTTTTTCAACACTATCACAAGTGCAAAAGTGGTTTCCTGCACCAACACATGTGCGAAAAGTGGTTTTTCAACACTAACACAAGTGCGAAAAGTGGTTTTTCAACACTAACACAAGTGCGAAAAGTGGTTTTTCCACACTAATACAGGTGCAAAAGTGGTTTCCTGCACCAACACAGGTGCGAAAAGTGGTTTTTCAACACTAACACAAGTGCAAAAAGTGGTTTTTCAACACTAACACAAGTGCGAAAAGTGGTTTTTCCACACTAATACAAGTGTAAAAGTGGTTTCCTGCACCAACACAAGTGCGAAAAGTGGTTTTTCAACACTAACACAAGTGCGAAAAGTGGTTTTTCAACAATAACACAAGTGCGAAAAGTGTTTTTTCCACACTAATACAAATGCAAAAGTGGTTTCCTGCACCAACACAAGTGCGAAAAGTGGTTTTTCAACACTAACACAAGTGCGAAAAGTGGTTTTTCAACACTAACACAAGTGCGAAAAGTGGTTTTTCCACACTAATACAAGTGCAAAAGTGGTTTCCTGCACCAACACACGTGCGAAAAGTGGTTTTTCAACACTAACACAAGTGCGAAAAGTGGTTTTTCCACACTAATACAAGTGCAAAAGTGGTTTTTCCACACTATCACAAGTGCAAAAAGTGGTTGCCTGCACCAACACAAGTGCGAAAAGTAGTTTTTCAACACTAACACAAGTTCGAAAAGTGGTTTTTCAACACTATCACAAGTGCGAAAAGTGGTTTTTCAACACTAACACAAGTGCGAAAAGTGGTTTTTCAACACTAACACAAGTGCGAAAAGTGTTTTTTCCACACTAATACAAATGCAAAAGTGGTTTCCTGCACCAACACAAGTGCGAAAAGTGGTTTTTCAACACTAACACAAGTGCGAAAAGTGGTTTTTCCACACTAACACAAGTGCAAAAGAGGTTTCCTGCACCAACACAAGTGCGAAAAGTGGTTTTTCAACACTAACACAAGTGCGAAAAGTGGTTTTTCAACACTATCACAAGTGCAAAAAGTGTTTTTTCCACACTAATACAAGTGCAAAAGTGATTTCCTGCACCAACACAAGTGCGAAAAGTGGTTTTTCAACACTAACACAAGTGCGAAAAGTGGTTTTTCAACACTAACACAAGTGCGAAAAGTGTTTTTTCCACACTAATACAAATGTAAAAGTGGTTTCCTGCACCAACACAAGTGCGAAAAGTGGTTTTTCAACACTAACACAAGTGCAAAAGTGGTTTCCTGCACCAACACAAGTGCGAAAAGTGGTTTTTCAACACTAACACAAGTGCAAAAAGTGGTTTTTCAACACTAACACAAGTGCGAAAAGTGGTTTTTCAACACTAACACAAGTGCAAAAAGTGGTTTTTCAACACTAACACAAGTGCGAAAAGTGTTTTTTTCACACTAATACAAATGCAAAAGTGGTTTCCTGCACCAACACAAGTGTGAAAAGTGGTTTTTCAACACTAACACAAGTGCGAAAAGTGGTTTTTCCACACTAACACAAGTGCAAAAGAGGTTTCCTGCACCAACACAAGTGCGAAAAGTGGTTTTTCAACACTAACACAAGTGCGAAAAGTGGTTTTTCAACACTAACACAAGTGCGAAAAGTGATTTTTCAACACTAACACAAGTGCAAAAAGTGGTTTTTCCACACTAATACAAGTGCAAAAGTGGTTTCCTGCACCAACACAAGTGCGAAAAGTGGTTTTTCAACACTAACACAAGTGCGAAAAGTGGTTTTTCAACACTATCACAAGTGCAAAAAGTGGTTTTTCAACACTAACACAAGTGCGAAAAGTGGTTTTTCAACACTATCACAAGTGCAAAAAGTGTTTTTTCCACACTAATACAAGTGCAAAAGTGGTTTCCTGCACCAACACAAGTGCGAAAAGTGGTTTTTCAACACTAACACAAGTGCGAAAAGTGGTTTTTCAACACTATCACAAGTGCAAAAGTGGTTTCCTGCACCAACACATGTGCGAAAAGTGGTTTTTCAACACTAACACAAGTGCGAAAAGTGGTTTTTCAACACTAACACAAGTGCGAAAAGTGGTTTTTCCACACTAATACAGGTGCAAAAGTGGTTTCCTGCACCAACACAAGTGCGAAAAGTGGTTTTTCAACACTAACACAAGTGCGAAAAGTGGTTTTTGAACACTATCACAAGTGCAAAAAGTGGTTTTTCAACACTAACACAAGTGCGAAAAGTGGTTTTTCAACACTAACACAAGTGCGAAAAGTGGTTTTTCAACACTATCACAAGTGCAAAAAGTGTTTTTTCCACACTAATACAAGTGCAAAAGTGGTTTCCTGCACCAACACAAGTGCGAAAAGTGGTTATTCAACACTAACACAAGTGCGAAAAGTGGTTTTTCAACACTAACACAAGTGCGAAAAGTGGTTTTTCAACACTAACACAAGTGCAAAAGTGGTTTCCTGCACCAACACAAGTGCGAAAAGTGGTTTTTCAACACTAACACAAGTGCGAAAAGTGGTTTTTCAACACTATCACAAGTGCAAAAAGTGTTTTTTCCACACTAATACAAGTGCAAAAGTGGTTTCCTGCACCAACACAAGTGCGAAAAGTGGTTTTTCAACACTAACACAAGTGCGAAGAGTGGTTTTTCAACACTAACACAAGTGCGAAAAGTGGTTTTTCAACACTAACACAAGTGCAAAAGTGGTTTCCTGCACCAACACAGGTGCGAAAAGTGGTTTTTCAACACTAACACAAGTGCAAAAAGTGGTTTTTCAACACTAACACAAGTGCGAAAAGTGGTTTTTCCACACTAATACGTGTGTAAAAGTGGTTTCCTGCACCAACACAAGTGCGAAAAGTGGTTTTTCAACACTAACACAAGTGCAAAAAGTGGTTTTTCAACACTAACACAAGTGCGAAAAGTGTTTTTTCCACACTAATACAAATGCAAAAGTGGTTTCCTGCACCAACACAAGTGCGAAAAGTGGTTTTTCAACACTAACACAAGTGTGAAAAGTGGTTTTTCCACACTAACACAAGTGCAAAAGAGGTTTCCTGCACCAACACAAGTGCGAAAAGTGGTTTTTCAACACTAACACAAGTGCGAAAAGTGGTTTTTCAACACTATCACAAGTGCAAAAAGTGTTTTTTCCACACTAATACAAGTGCAAAAGTGATTTCCTGCACCAACACAAGTGCGAAAAGTGGTTTTTCAACACTAACACAAGTGGGAAAAGTGGTTTTTCAACACTAACACAAGTGCGAAAAGTGTTTTTTCCACACTAATACAAATGTAAAAGTGGTTTCCTGCACCAACACAAGTGCGAAAAGTGGTTTTTCAACACTAACACAAGTGCAAAAGTGGTTTTTCCACACGAACACAAGTGCAAAAGAGGTTTCCTGCACCAACACAAGTGCGAAAAGTGGTTTTTCAACACTAACACAAGTGCGAAAAGTGGTTTTTCAACACTATCACAAGTGCAAAAAGTGTTTTTTCCACACTAATACAAGTGCAAAAGTGATTTCCTGCACCAACACAAGTGCGAAAAGTGGTTTTTCAACACTAACACAAGTGCGAAAAGTGGTTTTTCAACACTAACACAAGTGCGAAAAGTGTTTTTTCCACACTAATACAAATGTAAAAGTGGTTTCCTGCACCAACACAAGTGCGAAAAGTGGTTTTTCAACACTAACACAAGTGCAAAAGTGGTTTCCTGCACCAACACAAGTGCGAAAAGTGGTTTTTCAACACTAACACAAGTGCAAAAAGTGGTTTTTCAACACTAACACAAGTGCGAAAAGTGGTTTTTCAACACTAACACAAGTGCAAAAAGTGGTTTTTCAACACTAACACAAGTGCGAAAAGTGTTTTTTTCACACTAATACAAATGCAAAAGTGGTTTCCTGCACCAACACAAGTGCGAAAAGTGGTTTTTCAACACTAACACAAGTGCGAAAAGTGGTTTTTCCACACTAACACAAGTGCAAAAGAGGTTTCCTGCACCAACACAAGTGCGAAAAGTGGTTTTTCAACACTAACACAAGTGCGAAAAGTGCTTTTTCAACACTAACACAAGTGCGAAAAGTGGTTTTTCAACACTAACACAAGTGCAAAAAGTGGTTTTTCCACACTAATACAAGTGCAAAAGTGGTTTCCTGCACCAACACAAGTGCGAAAAGTGGTTTTTCAACACTAACACAAGTGCGAAAAGTGGTTTTTCAACACTATCACAAGTGCAAAAAGTGGTTTTTCAACACTAACACAAGTGCGAAAAGTGGTTTTTCAACACTATCACAAGTGCAAAAAGTGTTTTTTCCACACTAATACAAGTGCAAAAGTGGTTTCCTGCACCAACACAAGTGCGAAAAGTGGTTTTTCAACACTAACACAAGTGCGAAAAGTGGTTTTTCAACACTATCACAAGTGCAAAAGTGGTTTCCTGCACCAACACATGTGCGAAAAGTGGTTTTTCAACACTAACACAAGTGCGAAAAGTGGTTTTTCAACACTAACACAAGTGCGAAAAGTGGTTTTTCCACACTAATACAGGTGCAAAAGTGGTTTACTGCACCAACACAAGTGCGAAAAGTGGTTTTTCAACACTAACACAAGTGCGAAAAGTGGTTTTTGAACACTATCACAAGTGCAAAAAGTGGTTTTTCAACACTAACACAAGTGCGAAAAGTGGTTTTTCAACACTAACACAAGTGCGAAAAGTGGTTTTTCAACACTATCACAAGTGCAAAAAGTGTTTTTTCCACACTAATACAAGTGCAAAAGTGGTTTCCTGCACCAACACAAGTGCGAAAAGTGTTTATTCAACACTAACACAAGTGCGAAAAGTGGTTTTTCAACACTAACACAAGTGCGAAAAGTGGTTTTTCAACACTAACACAAGTGCAAAAGTGGTTTCCTGCACCAACACAAGTGCGAAAAGTGGTTTTTCAACACTAACACAAGTGCGAAAAGTGGTTTTTCAACACTATCACAAGTGCAAAAAGTGTTTTTTCCACACTAATACAAGTGCAAAAGTGGTTTCCTGCACCAACACAAGTGCGAAAAGTGGTTTTTCAACACTAACACAAGTGCGAAAAGTGGTTTTTCAACACTAACACAAGTGCGAAAAGTGGTTTTTCAACACTAACACAAGTGCAAAAGTGGTTTCCTGCACCAACACAGGTGCGAAAAGTGGTTTTTCAACACTAACACAAGTGCAAAAAGTGGTTTTTCAACACTAACACAAGTGCGAAAAGTGGTTTTTCCACACTAATACAAGTGTAAAAGTGGTTTCCTGCACCAACACAAGTGCGAAAAGTGGTTTTTCAACACTAACACAAGTGCGAAAAGTGGTTTTTCAACAATAACACAAGTGCGAAAAGTGTTTTTTCCACACTAATACAAATGCAAAAGTGGTTTCCTGCACCAACACAAGTGCGAAAAGTGGTTTTTCAACACTAACACAAGTGCGAAAAGTGGTTTTTCAACACTAACACAAGTGCGAAAAGTGGTTTTTCCACACTAATACAAGTGCAAAAGTGGTTTCCTGCACCAACACACGTGCGAAAAGTGGTTTTTCAACACTAACACAAGTGCGAAAAGTGGTTTTTCCACACTAATACAAGTGCAAAAGTGGTTTTTCCACACTATCACAAGTGCAAAAAGTGGTTGCCTGCACCAACACAAGTGCGAAAAGTAGTTTTTCAACACTAACACAAGTTCGAAAAGTGGTTTTTCAACACTATCACAAGTGCGAAAAGTGGTTTTTCAACACTAACACAAGTGCGAAAAGTGGTTTTTCAACACTAACACAAGTGCGAAAAGTGTTTTTTCCACACTAATACAAATGCAAAAGTGGTTTCCTGCACCAACACAAGTGCGAAAAGTGGTTTTTCAACACTAACACAAGTGCGAAAAGTGGTTTTTCCACACTAACACAAGTGCAAAAGAGGTTTCCTGCACCAACACAAGTGCGAAAAGTGGTTTTTCAACACTAACACAAGTGCGAAAAGTGGTTTTTCAACACTAACACAAGTGCGAAAAGTGGTTTTTCCACACTAACACAAGTGCAAAAGAGGTTTCCTGCACCAACACAAGTGCGAAAAGTGGTTTTTCAACACTAACACAAGTGCGAAAAGTGGTTTTTCAACACTATCACAAGTGCAAAAAGTGTTTTTTCCACACTAATACAAGTGCAAAAGTGATTTCCTGCACCAACACAAGTGCGAAAAGTGTTTTTTCAACACTAACACAAGTGCGAAAAGTGGTTTTTCAACACTAACACAAGTGCGAAAAGTGGTTTTTCAACACTAACACAAGTGCAAAAGTGGTTTCCTGCACCAACACAAGTGCGAAAAGTGGTTTTTCAACACTAACACAAGTGCGAAAAGTGGTTTTTCAACACTAACACAAGTGCGAAAAGTGGTTTTTCAACACTAACACAAGTGCAAAAAGTGGTTTTTCCACACTAATACAAGTGCAAAAGTGGTTTCCTGCACCAACACAAGTGCGAAAAGTGGTTTTTCAACACTAACACAAGTGCGAAAAGTCGTTTTTCAACACTATCACAAGTGCAAAAAGTGGTTTTTCAACACTAACACAAGTGCGAAAAGTGGTTTTTCAACACTATCACAAGTGCAAAAAGTGTTTTTTCCACACTAATACAAGTGCAAAAGTGGTTTCCTGCACCAACACAAGTGCGAAAAGTGGTCTTTCAACACTAACACAAGTGCGAAAAGTGGTTTTTCAACACTATCACAAGTGCAAAAGTGGTTTCCTGCACCAACACATGTGCGAAAAGTGGTTTTTCAACACTAACACAAGTGCGAAAAGTGGTTTTTCAACACTAACACAAGTGCGAAAAGTGGTTTTTCCACACTAATACAGGTGCAAAAGTGGTTTCCTGCACCAACACAAGTGCGAAAAGTGGTTATTCAACACTAACACAAGTGCGAAAAGTGGTTTTTCAACACTATCACAAGTGCAAAAAGTGGTTTTTCAACACTAACACAAGTGCGAAAAGTGGTTTTTCAACACTAACACAAGTGCGAAAAGTGGTTTTTCAACACTATCACAAGTGCAAAAAGTGTTTTTTCCACACTAATACAAGTGCAAAAGTGGTTTCTTGCACCAACACAAGTGCGAAAAGTGGTTATTCAACACTAACACAAGTGCGAAAAGTGGTTTTTCAACACTAACACAAGTGCGAAAAGTGGTTTTTCAACACTAACACAAGTGCAAAAGTGGTTTCCTGCACCAACACAAGTGCGAAAAGTGGTTTTTCAACACTAACACAAGTGCGAAAAGTGGTTTTTCAACACTATCACAAGTGCAAAAAGTGATTTTTTCCACACTAATACAAATGCAAAAGTGGTTTCCTGCACCAACACAAGTGCGAAAAGTGGTTTTTCAACACTAACACAAGTGCGAAAAGTGGTTTTTCAACACTAACACAAGTGCGAAAAGTGGTTTTTCAACACTAACACAAGTGCAAAAGTGGTTTCCTGCACCAACACAGGTGCGAAAAGTGGTTTTTCAACACTAACACAAGTGCAAAAAGTGGTTTTTCAACACTAACACAAGTGCGAAAAGTGGTTTTTCCACACTAATACAAGTGTAAAAGTGGTTTCCTGCACCAACACAAGTGCGAAAAGTGGTTTTTCAACACTAACACAAGTGCGAAAAGTGGTTTTTCAACAATAACACAAGTGCGAAAAGTGTTTTTTCCACACTAATACAAATGCAAAAGTGGTTTCCTGCACCAACACAAGTGCGAAAAGTGGTTTTTCAACACTAACACAAGTGCGAAAAGTGGTTTTTCAACACTAACACAAGTGCGAAAAGTGGTTTTTCCACACTAATACAAGTGCAAAAGTGGTTTCCTGCACCAACACACGTGCGAAAAGTGGTTTTTCAACACTAACACAAGTGCGAAAAGTGGTTTTTCCACACTAATACAAGTGCAAAAGTGGTTTTTCCACAATATCACAAGTGCAAAAAGTGGTTGCCTGCACCAACACAAGTGCGAAAAGTAGTTTTTCAACACTAACACAAGTTCGAAAAGTGGTTTTTCAACACTATCACAAGTGCGAAAAGTGGTTTTTCAACACTAACACAAGTGCGAAAAGTGGTTTTTCAACACTAACACAAGTGCGAAAAGTGTTTTTTCCACACTAATACAAATGCAAAAGTGGTTTCCTGCACCAACACAAGTGCGAAAAGTGGTTTTTCAACACTAACACAAGTGCGAAAAGTGGTTTTTCCACACTAACACAAGTGCAAAAGAGGTTTCCTGCACCAACACAAGTGCGAAAAGTGGTTTTTCAACACTAACACAAGTGCGAAAAGTGGTTTTTCAACACTATCACAAGTGCAAAAAGTGTTTTTTCCACACTAATACAAGTGCAAAAGTGATTTCCTGCACCAACACAAGTGCGAAAAGTGGTTTTTCAACACTAACACAAGTGCGAAAAGTGGTTTTTCAACACTAACACAAGTGCGAAAAGTGTTTTTTCCACACTAATACAAATGTAAAAGTGGTTTCCTGCACCAACACAAGTGCGAAAAGTGGTTTTTCAACACTAACACAAGTGCAAAAGTGGTTTCCTGCACCAACACAAGTGCGAAAAGTGGTTTTTCAACACTAACACAAGTGCAAAAAGTGGTTTTTCAACACTAACACAAGTGCGAAAAGTGGTTTTTCAACACTAACACAAGTGCAAAAAGTGGTTTTTCAACACTAACACAAGTGCGAAAAGTGTTTTTTTTCACACTAATACAAATGCAAAAGTGGTTTCCTGCACCAACACAAGTGCGAAAAGTGGTTTTTCAACACTAACACAAGTGCGAAAAGTGGTTTTTCCACACTAACACAAGTGCAAAAGAGGTTTCCTGCACCAACACAAGTGCGAAAAGTGGTTTTTCAACACTAACACAAGTGCGAAAAGTGGTTTTTCAACACTAACACAAGTGTGAAAAGTGGTTTTTCAACACTAACACAAGTGCAAAAAGTGGTTTTTCCACACTAATACAAGTGCAAAAGTGGTTTCCTGCACCAACACAAGTGCGAAAAGTGGGTTTTCAACACTAACACAAGTGCGAAAAGTGGTTTTTCAACACTATCACAAGTGCAAAAAGTGGTTTTTCAACACTAACACAAGTGCGAAAAGTGGTTTTTCAACACTATCACAAGTGCAAAAAGTGTTTTTTCCACACTAATACAAGTGCAAAAGTGGTTTCCTGCACCAACACAAGTGCGAAAAGTGGTTTTTCAACACTAACACAAGTGCGAAAAGTGGTTTTTCAACACTATCACAAGTGCAAAAGTGGTTTCCTGCACCAACACATGTGCGAAAAGTGGTTTTTCAACACTAACACAAGTGCGAAAAGTGGTTTTTCAACACTAACACAAGTGCGAAAAGTGGTTTTTCCACACTAATACAGGTGCAAAAGTGGTTTCCTGCACCAACACAGGTGCGAAAAGTGGTTTTTCAACACTAACACAAGTGCAAAAAGTGGTTTTTCAACACTAACACAAGTGCGAAAAGTGGTTTTTCCACACTAATACAAGTGTAAAAGTGGTTTCCTGCACCAACACAAGTGCGAAAAGTGGTTTTTCAACACTAACACAAGTGCGAAAAGTGGTTTTTCAACAATAACACAAGTGCGAAAAGTGTTTTTTCCACACTAATACAAATGCAAAAGTGGTTTCCTGCACCAACACAAGTGCGAAAAGTGGTTTTTCAACACTAACACAAGTGCGAAAAGTGGTTTTTCAACACTAACACAAGTGCGAAAAGTGGTTTTTCCACACTAATACAAGTGCAAAAGTGGTTTCCTGCACCAACACACGTGCGAAAAGTGGTTTTTCAACACTAACACAAGTGCGAAAAGTGGTTTTTCCACACTAATACAAGTGCAAAAGTGGTTTTTCCACACTATCACAAGTGCAAAAAGTGGTTGCCTGCACCAACACAAGTGCGAAAAGTAGTTTTTCAACACTAACACAAGTTCGAAAAGTGGTTTTTCAACACTATCACAAGTGCGAAAAGTGGTTTTTCAACACTAACACAAGTGCGAAAAGTGGTTTTTCAACACTAACACAAGTGCGAAAAGTGTTTTTTCCACACTAATACAAATGCAAAAGTGGTTTCCTGCACCAACACAAGTGCGAAAAGTGGTTTTTCAACACTAACACAAGTGCGAAAAGTGGTTTTTCCACACTAACACAAGTGCAAAAGAGGTTTCCTGCACCAACACAAGTGCGAAAAGTGGTTTTTCAACACTAACACAAGTGCGAAAAGTGGTTTTTCAACACTATCACAAGTGCAAAAAGTGTTTTTTCCACACTAATACAAGTGCAAAAGTGATTTCCTGCACCAACACAAGTGCGAAAAGTGGTTTTTCAACACTAACACAAGTGCGAAAAGTGGTTTTTCAACACTAACACAAGTGCGAAAAGTGTTTTTTCCACACTAATACAAATGTAAAAGTGGTTTCCTGCACCAACACAAGTGCGAAAAGTGGTTTTTCAACACTAACACAAGTGCAAAAGTGGTTTCCTGCACCAACACAAGTGCGAAAAGTGGTTTTTCAACACTAACACAAGTGCAAAAAGTGGTTTTTCAACACTAACACAAGTGCGAAAAGTGGTTTTTCAACACTAACACAAGTGCAAAAAGTGGTTTTTCAACACTAACACAAGTGCGAAAAGTGTTTTTTTCACACTAATACAAATGCAAAAGTGGTTTCCTGCACCAACACAAGTGCGAAAAGTGGTTTTTCAACACTAACACAAGTGCGAAAAGTGGTTTTTCCACACTAACACAAGTGCAAAAGAGGTTTCCTGCACCAACACAAGTGCGAAAAGTGGTTTTTCAACACTAACACAAGTGCGAAAAGTGGTTTTTCAACACTAACACAAGTGCGAAAAGTGGTTTTTCAACACTAACACAAGTGCAAAAAGTGGTTTTTCCACACTAATACAAGTGCAAAAGTGGTTTCCTGCACCAACACAAGTGCGAAAAGTGGTTTTTCAACACTAACACAAGTGCGAAAAGTGGTTTTTCAACACTATCACAAGTGCAAAAAGTGGTTTTTCAACACTAACACAAGTGCGAAAAGTGGTTTTTCAACACTATCACAAGTGCAAAAAGTGTTTTTTCCACACTAATACAAGTGCAAAAGTGGTTTCCTGCACCAACACAAGTGCGAAAAGTGGTTTTTCAACACTAACACAAGTGCGAAAAGTGGTTTTTCAACACTATCACAAGTGCAAAAGTGGTTTCCTGCACCAACACATGTGCGAAAAGTGGTTTTTCAACACTAACACAAGTGCGAAAAGTGGTTTTTCAACACTAACACAAGTGCGAAAAGTGGTTTTTCCACACTAATACAGGTGCAAAAGTGGTTTCCTGCACCAACACAAGTGCGAAAAGTGGTTTTTCAACACTAACACAAGTGCGAAAAGTGGTTTTTCAACACTATCACAAGTGCAAAAAGTGGTTTTTCAACACTAACACAAGTGCGAAAAGTGGTTTTTCAACACTAACACAAGTGCGAAAAGTGGTTTTTCAACACTATCACAAGTGCAAAAAGTGTTTTTTCCACACTAATACAAGTGCAAAAGTGGTTTCCTGCACCAACACAAGTGCGAAAAGTGGTTATTCAACACTAACACAAGTGCGAAAAGTGGTTTTTCAACACTAACACAAGTGCGAAAAGTGGTTTTTCAACACTAACACAAGTGCAAAAGTGGTTTCCTGCACCAACACAAGTGCGAAAAGTGGTTTTTCAACACTAACACAAGTGCGAAAAGTGGTTTTTCAACACTATCACAAGTGCAAAAAGTGTTTTTTCCACACTAATACAAGTGCAAAAGTGGTTTCCTGCACCAACACAAGTGCGAAAAGTGGTTTTTCAACACTAACACAAGTGCGAAGAGTGGTTTTTCAACACTAACACAAGTGCGAAAAGTGGTTTTTCAACACTAACACAAGTGCAAAAGTGGTTTCCTGCACCAACACAGGTGCGAAAAGTGGTTTTTCAACACTAACACAAGTGCAAAAAGTGGTTTTTCAACACTAACACAAGTGCGAAAAGTGGTTTTTCCACACTAATACAAGTGTAAAAGTGGTTTCCTGCACCAACACAAGTGCGAAAAGTGGTTTTTCAACACTAACACAAGTGCGAAAAGTGGTTTTTCAACAATAACACAAGTGCGAAAAGTGTTTTTTCCACACTAATACAAATGCAAAAGTGGTTTCCTGCACCAACACAAGTGCGAAAAGTGGTTTTTCAACACTAACACAAGTGCGAAAAGTGGTTTTTCAACACTAACACAAGTGCGAAAAGTGGTTTTTCCACACTAATACAAGTACAAAAGTGGTTTCCTGCACCAACACACGTGCGAAAAGTGGTTTTTCAACACTAACACAAGTGCGAAAAGTGGTTTTTCCACACTAATACAAGTGCAAAAGTGGTTTTTCCACACTATCACAAGTGCAAAAAGTGGTTGCCTGCACCAACACAAGTGCGAAAAGTAGTTTTTCAACACTAACACAAGTTCGAAAAGTGGTTTTTCAACACTATCACAAGTGCGAAAAGTGGTTTTTCAACACTAACACAAGTGCGAAAAGTGGTTTTTCAACACTAACACAAGTGCGAAAAGTGTTTTTTCCACACTAATACAAATGCAAAAGTGGTTTCCTGCACCAACACAAGTGCGAAAAGTGGTTTTTCAACACTAACACAAGTGCGAAAAGTGGTTTTTCCACACTAACACAAGTGCAAAAGAGGTTTCCTGCACCAACACAAGTGCGAAAAGTGGTTTTTCAACACTAACACAAGTGCGAAAAGTGGTTTTTCAACACTATCACAAGTGCAAAAAGTGGTTTTTCCACACTAATACAAGTGCAAAAGTGATTTCCTGCACCAACACAAGTGCGAAAAGTGGTTTTTCAACACTAACACAAGTGCGAAAAGTGGTTTTTCAACACTAACACAAGTGCGAAAAGTGTTTTTTCAACACTAACACAAGTGCAAAAGTGGTTTCCTGCACCAACACAAGTGCGAAAAGTGGTTTTTCAACACTAACATAAGTGCGAAAAGTGGTTTTTCAACACTATCACAAGTGCAAAAAGTGTTTTTTCCACACTAATACAAGTGCAAAAGTGGTTTCCTGAACCAACACAAGTGCGAAAAGTGGTTTTTCAACACTAACACAAGTGCGAAAAGTGGTTTTTCAACACTAACACAAGTGTGAAAAGTGGTTTTTCAACACTAACACAAGTGCAAAAGTGGTTTCCTGCACCAACACAGGTGCGAAAAGTGGTTTTTCAACACTAACAAAAGTGCGAAAAGTGGTTTTTCAACACTAACACAAGTGCGAAAAGTGGTTTTTCCACACTAATACAAGTGCAAAAGTGGTTTCCTGCACCAACACAAGTGCGAAAAGTGGTTTCCTGCACCAACACAAGTGCGAAAAGTGGTTTTTCAACACTAACACAAGTGCAAAAAGTGGTTTTTCAACACTAACACAAGTGCGAAAAGTGGTTTTTCCACACTAATACAAGTGCAAAAGTGGTTTTTCCACACTATCACAAGTGCGAAAAGTGGTTTCCTGTACCAACACAAGTGCGAAAAGTGGTTTTTCAACACTATCACAAGTGCAAAAAGTGGTTTTTCCACACTAATACAAGTGCGAAAAGTGGTTTCATGCACCAACACAAGTGCGAAAAGTGGTTTTTCAACACTAACACAAGTGCGAAAAGTGGTTTTTCAACACTATCACAAGTGCAAAAAGTGTTTTTTCCACACTAATACAAGTGCAAAAGTGGTTTCCTGCACCAACACAAGTGCGAAAAGTGGTTATTCAACACTAACACAAGTGCGAAAAGTGGTTTTTCAACACTAACACAAGTGCGAAAAGTGGTTTTTCAACACTAACACAAGGGCAAAAGTGGTTTCCTGCACCAACACAAGTGCGAAAAGTGGTTTTTCAACACTAACACAAGTGCGAAAAGTGGTTTTTCAACACTATCACAAGTGCAAAAAGTGTTTTTTCCACACTAATACAAGTGCAAAAGTGGTTTCCTGCACCAACACAAGTGCGAAAAGTGGTTTTTCAACACTAACACAAGTGCGAATAGTGGTTTTTCAACACTAACACAAGTGCGAAAAGTGGTTTTTCAACACTAACACAAGTGCAAAAGTGGTTTCCTACACCAACACAAGTGCGAAAAGTGGTTTTTCAACACTAACACAAGTGCGAAAAGTGGTTTTTCAACACTAACACAAGTGCGAAAAGTGGTTTTTCCACACTAATGCAAGTGCAAAAGTGGTTTCCTGCACCAACACAAGTGCGAAAAGTGGTTTTTCAACACAAACACAAGTGCGAAAAGTGGTTTTTCAACACTAACACAAGTGCGAAAAGTGGTTTTTCCACACTAATACAAGTGCAAAAGTGGTTTCCTGCACCAACACAAGTGCGAAAAGTGGTTTTTCAACACTAACACAAGTGCGAAAGTGGTTTTTCAACAATAACACAAGTGCGAAAAGTGTTTTTTCCACACTAATACAAGTGCAAAAGTGGTTTCCTGCACCAACACAAGTGCAAAAGTGGTTTCCTGCACCAACACAAGTGCGAAAAGTGGTTTTTCAACACTAACACAAGTGCGAAAAGTGTTTTTTCAACACTAACACAAGTGTGAAAAGTGGTTTTTCCACACTAATACAAGTGCAAAAGTGGTTTCCTGCACCAACACAAGTGCGAAAAGTGGTTTTTCAACACTAACACAAGTGCAAAAAGTGGTTTTTCAACACTAACACAAGTGCGAAAAGTGGTTTTTCCACACTAACACAAGTGCAAAAGAGGTTTCCTGCACCAACACAAGTGCGAAAAGTGGTTTTTCAACACTAACACAAGTGCGAAAAGTGGTTTTTCAACACTATCACAAGTGCAAAAAGTGTTTTTTCCACACTAATACAAGTGCAAAAGTGATTTCCTGCACCAACACAAGTGCGAAAAGTGTTTTTTCAACACTAACACAAGTGCGAAAAGTGGTTTTTCAACACTAACACAAGTGCGAAAAGTGGTTTTTCAACACTAACACAAGTGCAAAAGTGGTTTCCTGCACCAACACAAGTGCGAAAAGTGGTTTTTCAACACTAACACAAGTGCGAAAAGTGGTTTTTCAACACTAACACAAGTGCGAAAAGTTGTTTTTCAACACTAACACAAGTGCAAAAAGTGGTTTTTCCACACTAATACAAGTGCAAAAGTGGTTTCCTGCACCAACACAAGTGCGAAAAGTGGTTTTTCAACACTAACACAAGTGCGAAAAGTGGTTTTTCAACACTATCACAAGTGCAAAAAGTGGTTTTTCAACACTAACACAAGTGTGAAAAGTGGTTTTTCAACACTAACACAAGTGCGAAAAGTGGTTTTTCAACACTAACACAAGTGCAAAAAGTGGTTTTTCCACACTAATACAAGTGCAAAAGTGGTTTCCTGCACCAACACAAGTGCGAAAAGTGGTTTTTCAACACTAACACAAGTGCGAAAAGTGGTTTTTCAACAATAACACAAGTGCGAAAAGTGTTTTTTCCACACTAATACAAGTGCAAAAGTGGTTTCCTGCACCAACACAAGTGCGAAAAGTGGTTTTTCAACACTAACACAAGTGCGAAAAGTGGTTTTTCAACACTAACACAAGTGCGAAAAGTGGTTTTTCCACACTAATACAAGTGCAAAAGTGGTTTCCTGCACCAACACACGTGCAAAAAGTGGTTTTTCAACACTAACACAAGTGCAAAAAGTGGTTTTTCCACACTAATACAAGTGCAAAAGTGGTTTTTCCACACTATCACAAGTGCAAAAAGTGGTTGCCTGCACCAACACAAGTGCGAAAAGTAGTTTTTCAACACTAACACAAGTGCGAAAAGTGGTTTTTCAACACTATCACAAGTGCGAAAAGTGGTTTTTCAACACTAACACAAGTGCGAAAAGTGGTTTTTCAACACTAACACAAGTGTGAAAAGTGGTTTTTCAACACTAACACAAGTGCGAAAAGTGGTTTTTCAACACTATCACAAGTGCAAAAAGTGTTTTTTCCACACTAATACAAGTGCAAAAGTGGTTTCCTGCACCAACACAAGTGCGAAAAGTGGTTTTTCAACACTAACACAAGTGCGAAAAGTGGTTTTTCCACACTAATACAAGTGCAAAAGTGGTTTTTCCACACTATCACAAGTGCGAAAAGTGGTTTCCTGCACCAACACAAGTGCGAAAAGTGGTTTTTCAACACTATCACAAGTGCAAAAAGTGGTTTTTCCACACTAATACAAGTGCGAAAAGTGGTTTCATGCACCAACACAAGTGCGAAAAGTGGTTTTTCAACACTAACACAAGTGCGAAAAGTGGTTTTTCAACACTATCACAAGTGCAAAAAGTGTTTTTTCCACACTAATACAAGTGCAAAAGTGGTTTCCTGCACCAACACAAGTGCGAAAAGTGGTTATTCAACACTAACACAAGTGCGAAAAGTGGTTTTTCAACACTAACACAAGTGCGAAAAGTGGTTTTTCAACACTAACACAAGGGCAAAAGTGGTTTCCTGCACCAACACAAGTGCGAAAAGTGGTTTTTCAACACTAACACAAGTGCGAAAAGTGGTTTTTCAACACTATCACAAGTGCAAAAAGTGTTTTTTCCACACTAATACAAGTGCAAAAGTGGTTTCCTGCACCAACACAAGTGCGAAAAGTGGTTTTTCAACACTAACACAAGTGCGAATAGTGGTTTTTCAACACTAACACAAGTGCGAAAAGTGGTTTTTCAACACTAACACAAGTGCAAAAGTGGTTTCCTGCACCAACACAAGTGCGAAAAGTGGTTTTTCAACACTAACACAAGTGCGAAAAGTGGTTTTTCAACACTAACACAAGTGCGAAAAGTGGTTTTTCCACACTAATGCAAGTGCAAAAGTGGTTTCCTGCACCAACACAAGTGCGAAAAGTGGTTTTTCAACACAAACACAAGTGCGAAAAGTGGTTTTTCAACACTAACACAAGTGCGAAAAGTGGTTTTTCCACACTAATACAAGTGCAAAAGTGGTTTCCTGCACCAACACAAGTGCGAAAAGTGGTTTTTCAACACTAACACAAGTGCGAAAGTGGTTTTTCAACAATAACACAAGTGCGAAAAGTGTTTTTTCCACACTAATACAAGTGCAAAAGTGGTTTCCTGCACCAACACAAGTGCAAAAGTGGTTTCCTGCACCAACACAAGTGCGAAAAGTGGTTTTTCAACACTAACACAAGTGCGAAAAGTGTTTTTTCAACACTAACACAAGTGTGAAAAGTGGTTTTTCCACACTAATACAAGTGCAAAAGTGGTTTCCTGCACCAACACAAGTGCGAAAAGTGGTTTTTCAACACTAACACAAGTGCAAAAAGTGGTTTTTCAACACTAACACAAGTGCGAAAAGTGGTTTTTCCACACTAACACAAGTGCAAAAGAGGTTTCCTGCACCAACACAAGTGCGAAAAGTGGTTTTTCAACACTAACACAAGTGCGAAAAGTGGTTTTTCAACACTATCACAAGTGCAAAAAGTGTTTTTTCCACACTAATACAAGTGCAAAAGTGATTTCCTGCACCAACACAAGTGCGAAAAGTGTTTTTTCAACACTAACACAAGTGCGAAAAGTGGTTTTTCAACACTAACACAAGTGCGAAAAGTGGTTTTTCAACACTAACACAAGTGCAAAAGTGGTTTCCTGCACCAACACAAGTGCGAAAAGTGTTTTTCAACACTAACACAAGTGCGAAAAGTGGTTTTTCAACACTATCACAAGTGCAAAAAGTGGTTTTTCAACACTAACACAAGTGCGAAAAGTGGTTTTTCAACACTATCACAAGTGCAAAAAGTTTTTTTTTCCACACTAATACAAGTGCAAAAGTGGTTTCCTGCACCAACACAAGTGCGAAAAGTGGTCTTTCAACACTAACACAAGTGCGAAAAGTGGTTTTTCAACACTATCACAAGTGCAAAAGTGGTTTCCTGCACCAACACATGTGCGAAAAGTGGTTTTTCAACACTAACACAAGTGCGAAAAGTGGTTTTTCAACACTAACACAAGTGCGAAAAGTGGTTTTTCCACACTAATACAGGTGCAAAAGTGGTTTCCTGCACCAACACAAGTGCGAAAAGTGGTTTTTCAACACTAACACAAGTGCGAAAAGTGGTTTTTCAACACTATCACAAGTGCAAAAAGTGGTTTTTCAACACTAACACAAGTGCGAAAAGTGGTTTTTCAACACTAACACAAGTGCGAAAAGTGGTTTTTCAACACTATCACAAGTGCAAAAAGTGTTTTTTTCCACACTAATACAAGTGCAAAAGTGGTTTCTTGCACCAACACAAGTGCGAAAAGTGGTTATTCAACACTAACACAAGTGCGAAAAGTGGTTTTTCAACACTAACACAAGTGCGAAAAGTGGTTTTTCAACACTAACACAAGTGCAAAAGTGGTTTCCTGCACCAACACAAGTGCGAAAAGTGGTTTTTCAACACTATCACAAGTGCAAAAAGTGTTTTTTCCACACTAATACAAGTGCAAAAGTGATTTCCTGCACCAACACAAGTGCGAAAAGTGTTTTTTTCAACACTAACACAAGTGCGAAAAGTGGTTTTTCAACACTAACACAAGTGCGAAAAGTGGTTTTTCAACACTAACACAAGTGCAAAAGTGGTTTCCTGCACCAACACAAGTGCGAAAAGTGGTTTTTCAACACTAACACAAGTGCGAAAAGTGGTTTTTCAACACTAACACAAGTGCGAAAAGTTGTTTTTCAACACTAACACAAGTGCAAAAAGTGGTTTTTCCACACTAACACAAGTGCGAAAAGTGGTTTTTCAACACTATCACAAGTGCAAAAAGTGGTTTTTCAACACTAACACAAGTGTGAAAAGTGGTTTTTCAACACTAACACAAGTGCGAAAAGTGGTTTTTCAACACTAACACAAGTGCAAAAAGTGGTTTTTCCACACTAATACAAGTGCAAAAGTGGTTTCCTGCACCAACACAAGTGCGAAAAGTGGTTTTTCAACACTAACACAAGTGCGAAAAGTGGTTTTTCAACAATAACACAAGTGCGAAAAGTGTTTTTTCCACACTAATACAAGTGCAAAAGTGGTTTCCTGCACCAACACAAGTGCGAAAAGTGGTTTTTCAACACTAACACAAGTGCGAAAAGTGGTTTTTCAACACTAACACAAGTGCGAAAAGTGGTTTTTCCACACTAATACAAGTGCAAAAGTGGTTTCCTGCACCAACACACGTGCAAAAAGTGGTTTTTCAACACTAACACAAGTGCAAAAAGTGGTTTTTCCACACTAATACAAGTGCAAAAGTGGTTTTTCCACACTATCACAAGTGCAAAAAGTGGTTGCCTGCACCAACACAAGTGCGAAAAGTAGTTTTTCAACACTAACACAAGTGCGAAAAGTGGTTTTTCAACACTATCACAAGTGCGAAAAGTGGTTTTTCAACACTAACACAAGTGCGAAAAGTGGTTTTTCAACACTAACACAAGTGTGAAAAGTGGTTTTTCAACACTAACACAAGTGCGAAAAGTGGTTTTTCAACACTATCACAAGTGCAAAAAGTGTTTTTTCCACACTAATACAAGTGCAAAAGTGGTTTCCTGCACCAACACAAGTGCGAAAAGTGGTTTTTTCAACACGAACACAAGTGCGAAAAGTGGTTTTTCCACACTAATACAAGTGCAAAAGTGGTTTTTCCACACTATCACAAGTGCGAAAAGTGGTTTCCTGCACCAACACAAGTGCGAAAAGTGGTTTTTCAACACTATCACAAGTGCAAAAAGTGGTTTTTCCACACTAATACAAGTGCGAAAAGTGGTTTCATGCACCAACACAAGTGCGAAAAGTGGTTTTTCAACACTAACACAAGTGCGAAAAGTGGTTTTTCAACACTATCACAAGTGCAAAAAGTGTTTTTTCCACACTAATACAAGTGCAAAAGTGGTTTCCTGCACCAACACAAGTGCGAAAAGTGGTTATTCAACACTAACACAAGTGCGAAAAGTGGTTTTTCAACACTATCACAAGTGCAAAAAGTGTTTTTTCCACACTAATACAAGTGCAAAAGTGATTTTCAACACTAACACAAGTGCGAAAAGTGGTTTTTCAACACTAACACAAGTGCGAAAAGTTGTTTTTCAACACTAACACAAGTGCAAAAAGTGGTTTTTCCACACTAATACAAGTGCAAAAGTGGTTTCCTGCACCAACACAAGTGCGAAAAGTGGTTTTTCAACACTAACACAAGTGCGAAAAGTGGTTTTTCAACACTATCACAAGTGCAAAAAGTGGTTTTTCAACACTAACACAAGTGTGAAAAGTGGTTTTTCAACACTAACACAAGTGCGAAAAGTGGTTTTTCAACACTAACACAAGTGCAAAAAGTGGTTTTTCCACACTAATACAAGTGCAAAAGTGGTTTCCTGCACCAACACAAGTGCGAAAAGTGGTTTTTCAACACTAACACAAGTGCGAAAAGTGGTTTTTCAACAATAACACAAGTGCGAAAAGTGTTTTTTCCACACTAATACAAGTGCAAAAGTGGTTTCCTGCACCAACACAAGTGCGAAAAGTGGTTTTTCAACACTAACACAAGTGCGAAAAGTGGTTTTTCAACACTAACACAAGTGCGAAAAGTGGTTTTTCCACACTAATACAAGTGCAAAAGTGGTTTCCTGCACCAACACACGTGCAAAAAGTGGTTTTTCAACACTAACACAAGTGCAAAAAGTGGTTTTTCCACACTAATACAAGTGCAAAAGTGGTTTTTCCACACTATCACAAGTGCAAAAAGTGGTTGCCTGCACCAACACAAGTGCGAAAAGTAGTTTTTCAACACTAACACAAGTGCGAAAAGTGGTTTTTCAACACTATCACAAGTGCGAAAAGTGGTTTTTCAACACTAACACAAGTGCGAAAAGTGGTTTTTCAACACTAACACAAGTGTGAAAAGTGGTTTTTCAACACTAACACAAGTGCGAAAAGTGGTTTTTCAACACTATCACAAGTGCAAAAAGTGTTTTTTTCCACACTAATACAAGTGCAAAAGTGGTTTCCTGCACCAACACAAGTGCGAAAAGTGGTTTTTCAACACTAACACAAGTGCGAAAAGTGGTTTTTCCACACTAATACAAGTGCAAAAGTGGTTTTTCCACACTATCACAAGTGCGAAAAGTGGTTTCCTGCACCAACACAAGTGCGAAAAGTGGTTTTTCAACACTATCACAAGTGCAAAAAGTGGTTTTTCCACACTAATACAAGTGCGAAAAGTGGTTTCATGCACCAACACAAGTGCGAAAAGTGGTTTTTCAACACTAACACAAGTGCGAAAAGTGGTTTTTCAACACTATCACAAGTGCAAAAAGTGTTTTTTCCACACTAATACAAGTGCAAAAGTGGTTTCCTGCACCAACACAAGTGCGAAAAGTGGTTATTCAACACTAACACAAGTGCGAAAAGTGGTTTTTCAACACTAACACAAGTGCGAAAAGTGGTTTTTCAACACTAACACAAGGGCAAAAGTGGTTTCCTGCACCAACACAAGTGCGAAAAGTGGTTTTTCAACACTAACACAAGTGCGAAAAGTGGTTTTTCAACACTATCACAAGTGCAAAAAGTGTTTTTTCCACACTAATACAAGTGCAAAAGTGGTTTCCTGCACCAACACAAGTGCGAAAAGTGGTTTTTCAACACTAACACAAGTGCGAATAGTGGTTTTTCAACACTAACACAAGTGCGAAAAGTGGTTTTTCAACACTAACACAAGTGCAAAAGTGGTTTCCTGCACCAACACAAGTGCGAAAAGTGGTTTTTCAACACTAACACAAGTGCGAAAAGTGGTTTTTCAACACTAACACAAGTGCGAAAAGTGGTTTTTCCACACTAATGCAAGTGCAAAAGTGGTTTCCTGCACCAACACAAGTGCGAAAAGTGGTTTTTCAACACAAACACAAGTGCGAAAAGTGGTTTTTCAACACTAACACAAGTGCGAAAAGTGGTTTTTTCCACACTAATACAAGTGCAAAAGTGGTTTCCTGCACCAACACAAGTGCGAAAAGTGGTTTTTCAACACTAACACAAGTGCGAAAGTGGTTTTTCAACAATAACACAAGTGCGAAAAGTGTTTTTTCCACACTAATACAAGTGCAAAAGTGGTTTCCTGCACCAACACAAGTGCAAAAGTGGTTTCCTGCACCAACACAAGTGCGAAAAGTGGTTTTTCAACACTAACACAAGTGCGAAAAGTGTTTTTTCAACACTAACACAAGTGTGAAAAGTGGTTTTCCACACTAATACAAGTGCAAAAGTGGTTTCCTGCACCAACACAAGTGCGAAAAGTGGTTTTTCAACACTAACACAAGTGCAAAAAGTGGTTTTTCAACACTAACACAAGTGCGAAAAGTGGTTTTTCCACACTAACACAAGTGCAAAAGAGGTTTCCTGCACCAACACAAGTGCGAAAAGTGGTTTTTCAACACTAACACAAGTGCGAAAAGTGGTTTTTCAACACTATCACAAGTGCAAAAAGTGTTTTTTCCACACTAATACAAGTGCAAAAGTGATTTCCTGCACCAACACAAGTGCGAAAAGTGTTTTTTCAACACTAACACAAGTGCGAAAAGTGGTTTTTCAACACTAACACAAGTGCGAAAAGTGGTTTTTCAACACTAACACAAGTGCAAAAGTGGTTTCCTGCACCAACACAAGTGCGAAAAGTGGTTTTTCAACACTAACACAAGTGCGAAAAGTGGTTTTTCAACACTATCACAAGTGCAAAAAGTGGTTTTTCAACACTAACACAAGTGCGAAAAGTGGTTTTTCAACACTATCACAAGTGCAAAAAGTTTTTTTTTCCACACTAATACAAGTGCAAAAGTGGTTTCCTGCACCAACACAAGTGCGAAAAGTGGTCTTTCAACACTAACACAAGTGCGAAAAGTGGTTTTTCAACACTATCACAAGTGCAAAAGTGGTTTCCTGCACCAACACATGTGCGAAAAGTGGTTTTTCAACACTAACACAAGTGCGAAAAGTGGTTTTTCAACACTAACACAAGTGCGAAAAGTGGTTTTTCCACACTAATACAGGTGCAAAAGTGGTTTCCTGCACCAACACAAGTGCGAAAAGTGGTTTTTCAACACTAACACAAGTGCGAAAAGTGGTTTTTCAACACTATCACAAGTGCAAAAAGTGGTTTTTCAACACTAACACAAGTGCGAAAAGTGGTTTTTCAACACTAACACAAGTGCGAAAAGTGGTTTTTCAACACTATCACAAGTGCAAAAAGTGTTTTTTCCACACTAATACAAGTGCAAAAGTGGTTTCTTGCACCAACACAAGTGCGAAAAGTGGTTATTCAACACTAACACAAGTGCGAAAAGTGGTTTTTCAACACTAACACAAGTGCGAAAAGTGGTTTTTCAACACTAACACAAGTGCAAAAGTGGTTTCCTGCACCAACACAAGTGCGAAAAGTGGTTTTTCAACACTAACACAAGTGCGAAAAGTGTTTTTTCAACACTATCACAAGTGCAAAAAGTGTTTTTTCCACACTAATACAAATGCAAAAGTGGTTTCCTGCACCAACACAAGTGCGAAAAGTGGTTTTTCAACACTAACACAAGTGCGAAAAGTGGTTTTTCAACACTAACACAAGTGCGAAAAGTGGTTTTTCAACACTAACACAAGTGCAAAAGTGGTTTCCTGCACCAACACAGGTGCGAAAAGTGGTTTTTCAACACTAACACAAGTGCAAAAAGTGGTTTTTCAACACTAACACAAGTGCGAAAAGTGGTTTTTCCACACTAATACAAGTGTAAAAGTGGTTTCCTGCACCAACACAAGTGCGAAAAGTGGTTTTTCAACACTAACACAAGTGCAAAAAGTGGTTTTTCAACAATAACACAAGTGCGAAAAGTGTTTTTTCCACACTAATACAAATGCAAAAGTGGTTTCCTGCACCAACACAAGTGCGAAAATAGGTTTTTCAACACTAACACAAGTGCGAAAAGTGGTTTTTCAACACTAACACAAGTGCGAAAAGTGGTTTTCCACACTAATACAAGTGCAAAAGTGGTTTCCTGCACCAACACACGTGCGAAAAGTGGTTTTTCAACACTAACACAAGTGCGAAAAGTGGTTTTTCCACACTAATACAAGTGCAAAAGTGGTTTTTCCACACTATCACAAGTGCAAAAAGTGGTTGCCTGCACCAACACAAGTGCGAAAAGTAGTTTTTCAACACTAACACAAGTTCGAAAAGTGGTTTTTCAACACTATCACAAGTGCGAAAAGTGGTTTTTCAACACTAACACAAGTGCGAAAAGTGGTTTTTCAACACTAACACAAGTGCGAAAAGTGTTTTTTCCACACTAATACAAATGCAAAAGTGGTTTCCTGCACCAACACAAGTGCGAAAAGTGGTTTTTCAACACTAACACAAGTGCGAAAAGTGGTTTTTCCACACTAACACAAGTGCAAAAGAGGTTTCCTGCACCAACACAAGTGCGAAAAGTGGTTTTTCAACACTAACACAAGTGCGAAAAGTGGTTTTTCAACACTATCACAAGTGCAAAAAGTGTTTTTTCCACACTAATACAAGTGCAAAAGTGATTTCCTGCACCAACACAAGTGCGAAAAGTGGTTTTTCAACACTAACACAAGTGCGAAAAGTGGTTTTTCAACACTAACACAAGTGCGAAAAGTGTTTTTTCCACACTAATACAAATGTAAAAGTGGTTTCCTGCACCAACACAAGTGCGAAAAGTGGTTTTTCAACACTAACACAAGTGCAAAAGTGGTTTCCTGCACCAACACAAGTGCGAAAAGTGGTTTTTCAACACTAACACAAGTGCAAAAAGTGGTTTTTCAACACTAACACAAGTGCGAAAAGTGGTTTTTCAACACTAACACAAGTGCTAAAAGTGGTTTTTCAACACTAACACAAGTGCGAAAAGTGTTTTTTTCACACTAATACAAATGCAAAAGTGGTTTCCTGCACCAACACAAGTGCGAAAAGTGGTTTTTCAACACTAACACAAGTGCGAAAAGTGGTTTTTCCACACTAACACAAGTGCAAAAGAGGTTTCCTGCACCAACACAAGTGCGAAAAGTGGTTTTTCAACACTAACACAAGTGCGAAAAGTGGTTTTTCAACACTAACACAAGTGCGAAAAGTGGTTTTTCAACACTAACACAAGTGCAAAAAGTGGTTTTTCCACACTAATACAAGTGCAAAAGTGGTTTCCTGCACCAACACAAGTGCGAAAAGTGGTTTTTCAACACTAACACAAGTGCGAAAAGTGGTTTTTCAACACTATCACAAGTGCAAAAAGTGGTTTTTCAACACTAACACAAGTGCGAAAAGTGGTTTTTCAACACTATCACAAGTGCAAAAAGTGTTTTTTCCACACTAATACAAGTGCAAAAGTGGTTTCCTGCACCAACACAAGTGCGAAAAGTGGTTTTTCAACACTAACACAAGTGCGAAAAGTGGTTTTTCAACACTATCACAAGTGCAAAAGTGGTTTCCTGCACCAACACATGTGCGAAAAGTGGTTTTTCAACACTAACACAAGTGCGAAAAGTGGTTTTTCAACACTAACACAAGTGCGAAAAGTGGTTTTTCCACACTAATACAGGTGCAAAAGTGGTTTCCTGCACCAACACAGGTGCGAAAAGTGGTTTTTCAACACTAACACAAGTGCAAAAAGTGGTTTTTCAACACTAACACAAGTGCGAAAAGTGGTTTTTCCACACTAATACAAGTGTAAAAGTGGTTTCCTGCACCAACACAAGTGCGAAAAGTGGTTTTTCAACACTAACACAAGTGCGAAAAGTGGTTTTTCAACAATAACACAAGTGCGGAAAGTGTTTTTTCCACACTAATACAAATGCAAAAGTGGTTTCCTGCACCAACGCAAGTGCAAAAAGTGGTTTTTCAACACTAACACAAGTGCGAAAAGTGGTTTTTCAACACTAACACAAGTGCGAAAAGTGGTTTTTCCACACTAATACAAGTGCAAAAGTGGTTTCCTGCACCAACACACGTGCGAAAAGTGGTTTTTCAACACTAACACAAGTGCGAAAAGTGGTTTTTCCACACTAATACAAGTGCAAAAGTGGTTTTTCCACACTATCACAAGTGCAAAAAGTGGTTGCCTGCACCAACACAAGTGCGAAAAGTAGTTTTTCAACACTAACACAAGTTCGAAAAGTGGTTTTTCAACACTATCACAAGTGCGAAAAGTGGTTTTTCAACACTAACACAAGTGCGAAAAGTGGTTTTTCAACACTAACACAAGTGCGAAAAGTGTTTTTTCCACACTAATACAAATGCAAAAGTGGTTTCCTGCACCAACACAAGTGCGAAAAGTGGTTTTTCAACACTAACACAAGTGCGAAAAGTGGTTTTTCCACACTAACACAAGTGCAAAAGAGGTTTCCTGCACCAACACAAGTGCGAAAAGTGGTTTTTCAACACTAACACAAGTGCGAAAAGTGGTTTTTCAACACTATCACAAGTGCAAAAAGTGTTTTTTCCACACTAATACAAGTGCAAAAGTGATTTCCTGCACCAACACAAGTGCGAAAAGTGGTTTTTCAACACTAACACAAGTGCGAAAAGTGGTTTTTCAACACTAACACAAGTGCGAAAAGTGTTTTTTCCACACTAATACAAATGTAAAAGTGGTTTCCTGCACCAACACAAGTGCGAAAAGTGGTTTTTCAACACTAACACAAGTGCAAAAGTGGTTTCCTGCACCAACACAAGTGCGAAAAGTGGTTTTTCAACACTAACACAAGTGCAAAAAGTGGTTTTTCAACACTAACACAAGTGCGAAAAGTGGTTTTTCAACACTAACACAAGTGCGAAAAGTGGTTTTTCAACACTAACACAAGTGCAAAAGTGGTTTCCTGCACCAACACAAGTGCGAAAAGTGGTTTTTCAACACTAACACAAGTGCAAAAAGTGGTTTTTCAACACTAACACAAGTGCGAAAAGTGGTTTTTCAACACTAACACAAGTGCAAAAAGTGGTTTTTCAACACTAACACAAGTGCGAAAAGTGTTTTTTTCACACTAATACAAATGCAAAAGTGGTTTCCTGCACCAACACAAGTGCGAAAAGTGGTTTTTCAACACTAACACAAGTGCGAAAAGTGGTTTTTCCACACTAACACAAGTGCAAAAGAGGTTTCCTGCACCAACACAAGTGCGAAAAGTGGTTTTTCAACACTAACACAAGTGCGAAAAGTGGTTTTTCAACACTAACACAAGTGCGAAAAGTGGTTTTTCAACACTAACACAAGTGCAAAAAGTGGTTTTTCCACACTAATACAAGTGCAAAAGTGGTTTCCTGCACCAACACAAGTGCGAAAAGTGGTTTTTCAACACTAACACAAGTGCGAAAAGTGGTTTTTCAACACGATCACAAGTGCAAAAAGTGGTTTTTCAACACTAACACAAGTGCGAAAAGTGGTTTTTCAACACTATCACAAGTGCAAAAAGTGTTTTTTCCACACTAATACAAGTGCAAAAGTGGTTTCCTGCACCAACACAAGTGCGAAAAGTGGTTTTTCAACACTAACACAAGTGCGAAAAGTGGTTTTTCAACACTAACACAAGTGCGAAAAGTGGTTTTTCAACACTATCACAAGTGCAAAAGTGGTTTCCTGCACCAACACATGTGCGAAAAGTGGTTTTTCAACACTAACACAAGTGCGAAAAGTGGTTTTTCAACACTAACACAAGTGCGAAAAGTGGTTTTTCCACACTAATACAGGTGCAAAAGTGGTTTCCTGCACCAACACAAGTGCGAAAAGTGGTTTTTCAACACTAACACAAGTGCGAAAAGTGGTTTTTGAACACTATCACAAGTGCAAAAAGTGTTTTTTCCACACTAATACAAGTGCAAAAGTGGTTTCCTGCACCAACACAAGTGCGAAAAGTGGTTATTCAACACTAACACAAGTGCGAAAAGTGGTTTTTCAACACTAACACAAGTGCGAAAAGTGGTTTTTCAACACTAACACAAGTGCAAAAGTGGTATCCTGCACCAACACAAGTGCGAAAAGTGGTTTTTCAACACTAACACAAGTGCGAAAAGTGGTTTTTCAACACTATCACAAGTGCAAAAAGTGTTTTTTCCACACTAATACAAGTGCAAAAGTGGTTTCCTGCACCAACACAAGTGCGAAAAGTGGTTTTTCAACACTAACACAAGTGCGAAGAGTGGTTTTTCAACACTAACACAAGTGCGAAAAGTGGTTTTTCAACACTAACACAAGTGCAAAAGTGGTTTCCTGCACCAACACAGGTGCGAAAAGTGGTTTTTCAACACTAACACAAGTGCAAAAAGTGGTTTTTCAACACTAACACAAGTGCGAAAAGTGGTTTTTCCACACTAATACAAGTGTAAAAGTGGTTTCCTGCACCAACACAAGTGCGAAAAGTGGTTTTTCAACACTAACACAAGTGCGAAAAGTGGTTTTTCAACAATAACACAAGTGCGAAAAGTGTTTTTTCCACACTAATACAAATGCAAAAGTGGTTTCCTGCACCAACACAAGTGCGAAAAGTGGTTTTTCAACACTAACACAAGTGCGAAAAGTGGTTTTTCAACACTAACACAAGTGCGAAAAGTGGTTTTTCCACACTAATACAAGTGCAAAAGTGGTTTTTCCACACTAATACAAGTGCAAAAGTGGTTTTTCCACACTATCACAAGTGCAAAAAGTGGTTGCCTGCACCAACACAAGTGCGAAAAGTAGTTTTTCAACACTAACACAAGTTCGAAAAGTGGTTTTTCAACACTATCACAAGTGCGAAAAGTGGTTTTTTAACACTAACACAAGTGCGAAAAGTGGTTTTTCAACACTAACACAAGTGCGAAAAGTGTTTTTTCCACACTAATACAAATGCAAAAGTGGTTTCCTGCACCAACACAAGTGCGAAAAGTGGTTTTTCAACACTAACACAAGTGCGAAAAGTGGTTTTTCCACACTAACACAAGTGCAAAAGAGGTTTCCTGCACCAACACAAGTGCGAAAAGTGGTTTTTCAACACTAACACAAGTGCGAAAAGTGGTTTTTCAACACTATCACAAGTGCAAAAAGTGGTTTTTCCACACTAATACAAGTGCAAAAGTGATTTCCTGCACCAACACAAGTGCGAAAAGTGGTTTTTCAACACTAACACAAGTGCGAAAAGTGGTTTTTCAACACTAACACAAGTGCGAAAAGTGTTTTTTCCACACTAATACAAATGCAAAAGTGGTTTCCTGCACCAACACAAGTGCGAAAAGTGGTTTTTCAACACTAACACAAGTTCAAAAGTGGTTTCCTGCACCAACACAAGTGCGAAAAGTGGTTTTTCAACACTAACACAAGTGCAAAAAGTGGTTTTTCAACACTAACACAAGTGCGAAAAGTGGTTTTTCAACACTAACACAAGTGCAAAAAGTGGTTTTTCAACACTAACACAAGTGCAAAAAGTGTTTTTTCCACACTAATACAAATGCAAAAGTGGTTTCCTGCACCTACACAAGTGCGAAAAGTGGTTTTTCAACACTAACACAAGTGCGAAAAGTGGTTTTTCCACACTAACACAAGTGCAAAAGAGGTTTCCTGCACCAACACAAGTGCGAAAAGTGGTTTTTCAAAACTAACACAAGTGCGAAAAGTGGTTTTTCAACACTATCACAAGTGCAAAAAGTGTTTTTTCCACACTAATACAAGTGCAAAAGTGATTTCCTGCACCAACACAAGTGCGAAAAGTGGTTTTTCAACACTAACACAAGTGCGAAAAGTGGTTTTTCAACACTAACACAAGTGCGAAAAGTGGTTTTTCAACACTAACACAAGTGCAAAAGTGGTTTCCTGCACCAACACAAGTGCGAAAAGTGGTTTTTCAACACTAACACAAGTGCGAAAAGTGGTTTTTCAACACTAACACAAGTGCGAAAAGTGGTTTTTCAACACTAACACAAGTGCAAAAAGTGGTTTTTCCACACTAATACAAGTGCAAAAGTGGTTTCCTGCACCAACACAAGTGCGAAAAGTGGTTTTTCAACACTAACACAAGTGCTAAAAGTGGTTTTTCAACACTATCACAAGTGCAAAAAGTGGTTTTTCAACACTAACACAAGTGCGAAAAGTGGTTTTTCAACACTATCACAAGTGCAAAAAGTGGTTTTTCAACACTAACACAAGTGCGAAAAGTGGTTTTTCAACACTATCACAAGTGCAAAAAGTGTTTTTTCCACACTAATACAAGTGCAAAAGTGGTTTCCTGCACCAACACAAGTGCGAAAAGTGGTTTTTCAACACTAACACAAGTGCGAAAAGTGGTTTTTCAACACTATCACAAGTGCAAAAGTGGTTTCCTGCACCAACACAAGTGCGAAAAGTGGTTTTTCAACACTAACACAAGTGCGAAAAGTGGTTTTTCCACACTAATACAGGTGCAAAAGTGGTTTCCTGCACCAACACAAGTGCGAAAAGTGGTTTTTCAACACTAACACAAGTGCGAAAAGTGGTTTTTCAACACTATCACAAGTGCAAAAAGTGGTTTTTCAACACTAACACAAGTGCGAAAAGTGGTTTTTCAACACTAACACAAGTGCGAAAAGTGGTTTTTCAACACTATCACAAGTGCAAAAAGTGTTGTTTCCACACTAATACAAGTGCAAAAGTGGTTTCCTGCACCAACACAAGTGCGAAAAGTGGTTATTCAACACTAACACAAGTGCGAAAAGTGGTTTTTCAACACTAACACAAGTGCGAAAAGTGGTTTTTCAACACTAACACAAGTGCAATAGTGGTTTCCTGCACCAACACAAGTGCGAAAAGTGGTTTTTCAACTCTAACACAAGTGCGAAAAGTGGTTTTTCAACACTATCACAAGTGCAAAAAGTGTTTTTTCCACACTAATACAAGTGCAAAAGTGGTTTCCTGCACCAACACAAGTGCGAAAAGTGGTTTTTCAACACTAACACAAGTGCGAAAAGTGGTTTTTCAACACTAACACAAGTGCGAAAAGTGGTTTTTCAACACTAACACAAGTGCAAAAGTGGTTTCCTGCACCAACACAGGTGCGAAAAGTGGTTTTTCAACACTAACACAAGTGCAAAAAGTGGTTTTTCAACACTAACACAAGTGCGAAAAGTGGTTTTTCCACACTAATACAAGTGTAAAAGTGGTTTCCTGCACCAACACAAGTGCGAAAAGTGGTTTTTCAACACTAACACAAGTGCGAAAAGTGGTTTTTCAACAATAACACAAGTGCGAAAAGTGTTTTTTCCACACTAATACAAATGCAAAAGTGGTTTCCTGCACCAACACAAGTGCGAAAAGTGGTTTTTCAACACTAACACAAGTGCGAAAAGTGGTTTTTCAACACTAACACAAGTGCGAAAAGTGGTTTTTCCACACTAATACAAGTGCAAAAGTGGTTTCCTGCACCAACACACGTGCGAAAAGTGGTTTTTCAACACTAACACAAGTGCGAAAAGTGGTTTTTCCACACTAATACAAGTGCAAAAGTGGTTTTTCCACACTATCACAAGTGCAAAAAGTGGTTGCCTGCACCAACACAAGTGCGAAAAGTAGTTTTTCAACACTAACACAAGTGCGAAAAGTGGTTTTTCAACACTATCACAAGTGCGAAAAGTGGTTTTTCAACACTAACACAAGTGCGAAAAGTGGTTTTTCAACACTAACACAAGTGCGAAAAGTGGTTTTTCAACACAAACACAAGTGCGAAAAGTGGTTTTTCAACACTATCACAAGTGCAAAAAGTGTTTTTTCCACACTAATACAAGTGCAAAAGTGGTTTCCTGCACCAACACAAGTGCGAAAAGTGGTTTTTCAACACTAACACAAGTGCGAAAAGTGGTTTTTCCACACTAATACAAGTGCAAAAGTGGTTTTCCACACTATCACAAGTGCGAAAAGTGGTTTCCTGCACCAACACAAGTGCGAAAAGTGGTTTTTCAACACTAACACAAGTGCGAAAAGTGGTTTTTCAACACTATCACAAGTGCAAAAAGTGTTTTTTCCACACTAATACAAGTGCAAAAGTGGTTTCCTGCACCAACACAAGTGCGAAAAGTGGTTATTCAACACTAACACAAGTGCGAAAAGTGGTTTTTCAACACTAACACAAGTGCGAAAAGTGGTTTTTCAACACTAACACAAGTGCAAAAGTGGTTTCCTGCACCAACACAAGTGCGAAAAGTGGTTTTTCAACACTAACACAAGTGCAAAAAGTGTTTTTTCCACACTAATACAAGTGCAAAAGTGGTTTCCTGCACCAACACAAGTGCGAAAAGTGGTTTTTCAACACTAACACAAGTGCGAAAAGTGGTTTTTCAACACTAACACAAGTGTGAAAAGTGGTTTTTCCACACTAACACAAGTGCAAAAGTGGTTTCCTGCACCAACACAAGTGCGAAAAGTGGTTTTTCAACACTAACACAAGTGCGAAAAGTGGTTTTTCAACACTATCACAAGTGCAAAAAGTGTTTTTTCCACACTAATACAAGTGCAAAAGTGGTTTCCTGCACCAACACAAGTGCGAAAAATGGTTTTTCAACACTAACACAAGTGCGAAAAGTGGTTTTTCAACACTAACACAAGTGCGAAAAGTGGTTTTTCAACACTAACACAAGTGCGAAAAGTGGTTTTTCCACACTAATACAAGTGCAAAAGTGGTTTCCTGCACCAACACAAGTGCGAAAAGTGGTTTTTCAACACTAACACAAGTGCGAAAAGTGGTTTTTCAACAATAACACAAGTGCGAAAAGTGTTTTTTCCACACTAATACAAATGCAAAAGTGGTTTCCTGCACCAACACAAGTGCGAAAAGTGGTTTTTCAACACTAACACAAGTGCGAAAAGTGGTTTTTCAACACTAACACAAGTGCGAAAAGTGGTTTTTCCACACTAATACAAGTGCAAAAGTGGTTTCCTGCACCAACACACGTGCGAAAAGTGGTTTTTCAACACTAACACAAGTGCGAAAAGTGGTTTTTCCACACTAATACAAGTGCAAAAGTGGTTTTTCCACACTATCACAAGTGCAAAAAGTGGTTGCCTGCACCAACACAAGTGCGAAAAGTAGTTTTTCAACACTAACACAAGTGCGAAAAGTGGTTTTTCAACACTATCACAAGTGCGAAAAGTGGTTTTTCAACACTAACACAAGTGCGAAAAGTGGTTTTTCAACACTAACACAAGTGCGAAAAGTGGTTTTTCAACACTAACACAAGTGCGAAAAATGGTTTTTCAACACTATCACAAGTGCAAAAAGTGTTTTTTCCACACTAATACAAGTGCAAAAGTGGTTTCCTGCACCAACACAAGTGCGAAAAGTGGTTTTTCAACACTAACACAAGTGCGAAAAGTGGTTTTTCCACACTAATACAAGTGCAAAAGTGGTTTTCCACACTATCACAAGTGCGAAAAGTGGTTTCCTGCACCAACACAAGTGCGAAAAGTGGTTTTTCAACACTAACACAAGTGCGAAAAGTGGTTTTTCAACACTATCACAAGTGCAAAAAGTGGTTTTTCCACACTAATACAAGTGCGAAAAGTGGTTTCCTGCACCAACACAAGTGCGAAAAGTGGTTTTTCAACACTAACACAAGTGCGAAAAGTGGTTTTTCAACACTATCACAAGTGAAAAAGTGTTTTTTCCACACTAATACAAGTGCAAAAGTGGTTTCCTGTACCAACACAAGTGCGAAAAGTGGTTATTCAACACTAACACAAGTGCGAAAAGTGGTTTTTCAACACTAACACAAGTGCTAAAAGTGGTTTTTCAACACTAACACAAGTGCAAACGTGGTTTCCTGCACCAACACAAGTGCGAAAAGTGGTTTTTCAACACTAACACAAGTGCAAAAAGTGTTTTTTCCACACTAATACAAGTGCAAAAGTGGTTTCCTGCACCAACACAAGTGCAAAAAGTGGTTTTTCAACACTAACACAAGTGCGAATAGTGGTTTTTCAACACTAACACAAGTGCGAAAAGTGGTTTTTCAACACTAACACAAGTGCAAAAGTGGTTTCCTGCACCAACACAAGTGCGAAAAGTGGTTTTTCAACACTAACACAAGTGCGAAAAGTGGTTTTTCAACACTAACACAAGTGCGAAACGTGGTTTTTCCACACTAATGCAAGTGCAAAAGTGGTTTCCTGCACCAACACAAGTGCGAAAAGTGGTTTTTCAACACAAACACAAGTGCGAAAGGTGGTTTTTCAACAATAACACAAGTGCGAAAAGTGTTTTTTCCACACTAATACAAGTGCAAAAGTGGTTTCCTGCACAAACACAAGTGCGAAAAGTGGTTTTTCAACACTAACACAAGTGCGAAAAGTGGTTTTTCAACACTAACACAAGTGCGAAAAGTGGTTTTTCCACACTAATACAAGTGCAAAAGTGGTGCCCTGCACCAACACAAGTGCGAAAAGTGGTTTTTCAACACTAACACAAGTGCGAAAAGTGGTTTTTCCACACTAATACAAGTGCAAAAGTGGTTTTTCCACACTATCACAAGTGCGAAAAGTGGTTTTTCAACACTAACACAAGTGCGAAAAGTGTTTTTTCCACACTAATACCAGTGCAAAAGTGGTTTCCTGCACCAACACAAGTGCGAAAAGTGGTTTTTCAACACTATCACAAGTGCAAAAAGTGGTTTTTCAACACTAACATAAGTGCAAAAGTGGTTTCCTGCACCAACACAAGTGCGAAAAGTGGTTTTTCAACACTAACACAAGTGCGAATAGTGGTTTTTCAACACTAACACAAGTGCGAAAAGTGGTTTTTCAACACTAACACAAGTGCAAAAGTGGTTTACTGCACCAACACAAGTGCGAAAAGTGGTTTTTCAACACGAACACAAGTGCGAAAAGTGGTTTTTCAACACTAACACAAGTGCGAAAAGTGGTTTTTCCACACTAATACAAGTGCAAAAGTGGTGTCCTGCACCAACACAAGTGCGAAAAGTGGTTTTTCAACACTAACACAAGTGCGAAAAGTGGTTTTTCAACACTAACACAAGTGCAAAAAGTGGTTTTTCCACACTAATGCAAGTGCAAAAGTGGTTTCCTGCACCAACACAAGTGCGAAAAGTGGTTTTTCAACACAAACACAAGTGCGAAAAGTGGTTTTTCAACACTAACACAAGTGCGAAACGTGGTTTTTCCACACTAATGCAAGTGCAAAAGTGGTTTCCTGCACCAACACAAGTGCGAAAAGTGGTTTTTCAACACAAACACAAGTGCGAAAGGTGGTTTTTCAACAATAACACAAGTGCGAAAAGTGTTTTTTCCACACTAATACAAGTGCAAAAGTGGTTTCCTGCACCAACACAAGTGCGAAAAGTGGTTTTTCAACACTAACACAAGTGCGAAAAGTGGTTTTTCAACACTAACACAAGTGCGAAAAGTGTTTTTTCCACACTAATACAAGTGCAAAAGTGGTTTCCTGCACCAACACAAGTGCGAAAAGTGGTTTTTCAACACTAACACAAGTGCGAAAAGTGGTTTTTCAACACTAACACAAGTGTGAAAAGTGGTTTTTCCACACTAATACAAGTGCAAAAGTGGTGTCCTGCACCAACATAAGTGCGAAAAGTGGTTTTTCCACACTAATACAAGTGCAAAAGTGGTTTTTCCACACTATCACAAGTGCGAAAAGTGGTTTCCTGCACCAACACAAGTGCGAAAAGTGGTTTTTCAACACTAACACAAGTGCGAAAAGTGGTTTTTCAACACTAACACAAGTGCGAAAAGTGTTTTTTCCACACTAATACCAGTGCAAAAGTGGTTTCCTGCACCAACACAAGTGCGAAAAGTGGTTTTTCAACACTATCACAAGTGCAAAATGTGGTTTTTCAACACTAACATAAGTGCAAAAGTGGTTTCCTGCACCAACACAAGTGCGAAAAGTGGTTTTTCAACACTAACACAAGTGCGAATAGTGGTTTTTCAACACTAACACAAGTGCGAAAAGTGGTTTTTCAACACTAACACAAGTGCAAAAGTGGTTTACTGCACCAACACAAGTGCGAAAAGTGGTTTTTCAACACTAACACAAGTGCGAAAAGTGGTTTTTCAACACTAACACAAGTGCGAAAAGTGGTTTTTCCACACTAATACAAGTGCAAAAGTGGTGTCCTGCACCAACACAAGTGCGAAAAGTGGTTTTTCAACACTAACACAAGTGCGAAAAGTGGTTTTTCAACACTAACACAAGTGCAAAAAGTGGTTTTTCCACACTAATGCAAGTGCAAAAGTGGTTTCCTGCACCAACACAAGTGCGAAAAGTGGTTTTTCAACACAAACACAAGTGCGAAAAGTGGTTTTTCAACACTAACACAAGTGCGAAAAGTGGGTTTTCCACACTAATACAAGTGCAAAAGTGGTTTCCTGCACCAACACAAGTGCGAAAAGTGGTTTTTCAACACTAACACAAGTGCGAAAAGTGGTTTTTCAACACTAACACAAGTGTGAAAAGTGGTTTTTCAACACTATCACAAGTGCAAAAAGTGTTTTTTCCACACTAATACAAGTGCAAAAGTGGTTTCCTGCACCAACACAAGTGCGAAAAGTGGTTTTTCAACACTAACACAAGTGCGAAAAGTGGTTTTTCCACACTAATACAAGTGCAAAAGTGGTTTTTCCACACTATCACAAGTGCGAAAAGTGGTTTCCTGCACCAACACAAGTGCGAAAAGTGGTTTTTCAACACTAACACAAGTGCGAAAAGTGGTTTTTCAACACTATCACAAGTGCAAAAAGTGATTTTTCCACACTAATACAAGTGCGAAAAGTGGTTTCCTGCACCAACACAAGTGCGAAAAGTGGTTTTTCAACACTAACACAAGTGCGAAAAGTGGTTTTTCAACACTATCACAAGTGCAAAAAGTGTTTTTTCCACACTAATACAAGTGCAAAAGTGGTTTCCTGTACCAACACAAGTGCGAAAAGTGGTTATTCAACACTAACACAAGTGCGAAAAGTGGTTTTTCAACACTAACACAAGTGCTAAAAGTGGTTTTTCAACACTAACACAAGTGCAAACGTGGTTTCCTGCACCAACACAAGTGCGAAAAGTGGTTTTTCAACACTAACACAAGTGCAAAAAGTGTTTTTTCCACACTAATACAAGTGCAAAAGTTGTTTCCTGCACCAACACAAGTGCGAAAAGTGGTTTTTCAACACTAACACAAGTGCGAATAGTGGTTTTTCAACACTAACACAAGTGCGAAAAGTGGTTTTTCAACACTAACACAAGTGCAAAAGTGGTTTCCTGCACCAACACAAGTGCGAAAAGTGGTTTTTCAACACTAACACAAGTGCGAAACGTGGTTTTTCCACACTAATGCAAGTGCAAAAGTGGTTTCCTGCACCAACACAAGTGCGAAAAGTGGTTTTTCAACACAAACACAAGTGCGAAAGGTGGTTTTTCAACAATAACACAAGTGCGAAAAGTGTTTTTTCCACACTAATACAAGTGCAAAAGTGGTTTCCTGCACCAACACAAGTGCGAAAAGTGGTTTTTCAACACTAACACAAGTGCGAAAAGTGGTTTTTCAACACTAACACAAGTGCGAAAAGTGGTTTTTCCACACTAATACAAGTGCAAAAGTGGTGTCCTGCACCAACACAAGTGCGAAAAGTGGTTTACTGCACCAACACAAGTGCGAAAAGTGGTTTTTCAACACTAACACAAGTGCGAAAAGTGGTTTTTCAACACTAACACAAGTGCGAAAAGTGGTTTTTCCACACTAATACAAGTGCAAAAGTGGTGTCCTGCACCAACACAAGTGCGAAAAGTGGTTTTTCAACACTAACACAAGTGCGAAAAGTGGTTTTTCAACACTAACACAAGTGCGAAAAGTGGGTTTTCAACAGTAACACAAGTGCGAAAAGTGGTTTTTCAACACTATCACAAGTGCAAAAAGTGTTTTTCCACACTAATACAAGTGCAAAAGTGGTTTCCTGCACCAACACAAGTGCGAAAAGTGGTTTTTCAACAGTAACACAAGTGCGAAAAGTGGTTTTTCTACACTAACACAAGTGCGAAAAGTGGTTTTTCTACACTAACACAAGTGCGAAAAGTGGTTTTTCAACACTAACACAAGTGCGAAAAGTGGGTTTTCAACAGTAACACAAGTGCGAAAAGTGGTTTTTCAACACTAACACAAGTGCGAAAAGTGGTTTTTCAACACTGACACAAGTGCGAAAAGTGGTTTTTCCACACTAATACAAGTGCAAAAGTGGTGTCCTGCACCAACACAAGTGCGAAAAGTGGTTTTTCAACACTAACACAAGTGCGAAAAGTGGTTTTTCCACACTAATACAAATGCAAAAGTGGTTTTTCCACACTATCACAAGTGCGAAAAGTGGTTTCCTGCACCAACACAAGTGCGAAAAGTGGTTTTTCAACACTAACACAAGTGTGAAAAGTGGTTTTTCCACACTAACACAAGTGCAAAAGTGGTTTCCTGCACCAACACAAGTGCGAAAAGTGGTTTTTCAACACTAACACAAGTGCGAAAAGTGGTTTTTCAACACTATCACAAGTGCAAAAAGTGTTTTTTCCACACTAATACAAGTGCAAAAGTGGTTTCCTGCACCAACACAAGTGCGAAAAGTGGTTTTTCAACACTAACACAAGTGCGAAAAGTGGTTTTTCAACACTAACACAAGTGCGAAAAGTGGTTTTTCAACACTAACACAAGTGCGAAAAGTGGTTTTTCCACACTAATACAAGTGCAAAAGTGGTTTCCTGCACCAACACAAGTGCGAAAAGTGGTTTTTCAACACTAACACAAGTGCGAAAAGTGGTTTTTCAACAATAACACAAGTGCGAAAAGTGTTTTTTCCACACTAATACAAATGCAAAAGTGGTTTCCTGCACCAACACAAGTGCGAAAAGTGGTTTTTCAACACTAACACAAGTGCGAAAAGTGGTTTTTCAACACTAACACAAGTGCGAAAAGTGGTTTTTCCACACTAATACAAGTGCAAAAGTGGTTTCCTGCACCAACACACGTGCGAAAAGTGGTTTTTCAACACTAACACAAGTGCGAAAAGTGGTTTTTCCACACTAATACAAGTGCAAAAGTGGTTTTTCCACACTATCACAAGTGCAAAAAGTGGTTGCCTGCACCAACACAAGTGCGAAAAGTAGTTTTTCAACACTAACACAAGTGCGAAAAGTGGTTTTTCAACACTATCACAAGTGCGAAAAGTGGTTTTTCAACACTAACACAAGTGCGAAAAGTGGTTTTTCAACACTAACACAAGTGCGAAAAGTGGTTTTTCAACACTAACACAAGTGCGAAAAGTGGTTTTTCAACACTATCACAAGTGCAAAAAGTGTTTTTTCCACACTAATACAAGTGCAAAAGTGGTTTCCTGCACCAACACAAGTGCGAAAAGTGGTTTTTCAACACTAACACAAGTGCGAAAAGTGGTTTTTCCACACTAATACAAGTGCAAAAGTGGTTTTCCACACTATCACAAGTGCGAAAAGTGGTTTCCTGCACCAACACAAGTGCGAAAAGTGGTTTTTCAACACTAACACAAGTGCGAAAAGTGGTTTTTCAACACTATCACAAGTGCAAAAAGTGGTTTTTCCACACTAATACAAGTGCGAAAAGTGGTTTCCTGCACCAACACAAGTGCGAAAAGTGGTTTTTCAACACTAACACAAGTGCGAAAAGTGGTTTTTCAACACTATCACAAGTGCAAAAAGTGTTTTTTCCACACTAATACAAGTGCAAAAGTGGTTTCCTGTACCAACACAAGTGCGAAAAGTGGTTATTCAACACTAACACAAGTGCGAAAAGTGGTTTTTCAACACTAACACAAGTGCTAAAAGTGGTTTTTCAACACTAACACAAGTGCAAACGTGGTTTCCTGCACCAACACAAGTGCGAAAAGTGGTTTTTCAACACTAACACAAGTGCAAAAAGTGTTTTTTCCACACTAATACAAGTGCAAAAGTGGTTTCCTGCACCAACACAAGTGCAAAAAGTGGTTTTTCAACACTAACACAAGTGCGAATAGTGGTTTTTCAACACTAACACAAGTGCGAAAAGTGGTTTTTCAACACTAACACAAGTGCAAAAGTGGTTTCCTGCACCAACACAAGTGCGAAAAGTGGTTTTTCAACACTAACACAAGTGCGAAAAGTGGTTTTTCAACACTAACACAAGTGCGAAACGTGGTTTTTCCACACTAATGCAAGTGCAAAAGTGGTTTCCTGCACCAACACAAGTGCGAAAAGTGGTTTTTCAACACAAACACAAGTGCGAAAGGTGGTTTTTCAACAATAACACAAGTGCGAAAAGTGTTTTTTCCACACTAATACAAGTGCAAAAGTGGTTTCCTGCACCAACACAAGTGCGAAAAGTGGTTTTTCAACACTAACACAAGTGCGAAAAGTGGTTTTTCAACACTAACACAAGTGCGAAAAGTGGTTTTTCCACACTAATACAAGTGCAAAAGTGGTGTCCTGCACCAACACAAGTGCGAAAAGTGGTTTTTCAACACTAACACAAGTGCGAAAAGTGGTTTTTCCACACTAATACAAGTGCAAAAGTGGTTTTTCCACACTATCACAAGTGCGAAAAGTGGTTTCCTGCACCAACACAAGTGCGAAAAGTGGTTTTTCAACACTAACACAAGTGCGAAAAGTGGTTTTTCAACACTAACACAAGTGCGAAAAGTGTTTTTTCCACACTAATACCAGTGCAAAAGTGGTTTCCTGCACCAACACAAGTGCGAAAAGTGGTTTTTCAACACAAACACAAGTGCGAAAGGTGGTTTTTCAACAATAACACAAGTGCGAAAAGTGTTTTTTCCACACTAATACAAGTGCAAAAGTGGTTTCCTGCACCAACACAAGTGCGAAAAGTGGTTTTTCAACACTAACACAAGTGCGAAAAGTGGTTTTTCAACACTAACACAAGTGCGAAAAGTGGTTTTTCCACACTAATACAAGTGCAAAAGCGGTGTCCTGCATTAACACAAGTGCGAAAAGTGGTTTTTCAACACTAACACAAGTGCGAAAAGTGGTTTTTCCACACTAATACAAGTGCAAAAGTGGTTTTTCCACACTATCACAAGTGCGAAAAGTGGTTTCCTGCACCAACACAAGTGCGAAAAGTGGTTTTTCAACACTAACACAAGTGCGAAAAGTGGTTTTTCAACACTAACACAAGTGCGAAAAGTGTTTTTTCCACACTAATACCAGTGCAAAAGTGGTTTCCTGCACCAACACAAGTGCGAAAAGTGGTTTTTCAACACCATCACAAGTGCAAAAAGTGGTTTTTCAACACTAACATAAGTGCAAAAGTGGTTTCCTGCACCAACACAAGTGCGAAAAGTGGTTTTTCAACACTAACACAAGTGCGAATAGTGGTTTTTCAACACTAACACAAGTGCGAAAAGTGGTTTTTCAACACTAACACAAGTGCAAAAGTGGTTTACTGCACCAACACAAGTGCGAAAAGTGGTTTTTCAACACTAACACAAGTGCGAAAAGTGGTTTTTCAACACTAACACAAGTGCGAAAAGTGGTTTTTCCACACTAATACAAGTGCAAAAGTGGTGTCCTGCACCAACACAAGTGCGAAAAGTGGTTTTTCAACACTAACACAAGTGCGAAAAGTCGTTTTTCAACACTAACACAAGTGCGAAAAGTGGGTTTTCAACAGTAACACAAGTGCGAAAAGTGGTTTTTCAACACTATCACAAGTGCAAAAAGTGTTTTTTCCACACTAATACAAGTGCAAAAGTGGTTTCCTGCACCAACACAAGTGCGAAAAGTGGTTTTTCAACAGTAACACAAGTGCGAAAAGTGGTTTTTCTACACTAACACAAGTGCGAAAAGTGGTTTTTCAACACTAACACAAGTGCGAAAAGTGGGTTTTCAACAGTAACACAAGTGCGAAAAGTGGTTTTTCAACACTAACACAAGTGCGAAAAGTGGTTTTTCAACACTGACACAAGTGCGAAAAGTGGTTTTTCCACACTAATACAAGTGCAAAAGTGGTGTCCTGCACCAACACAAGTGCGAAAAGTGGTTTTTCAACACTAACACAAGTGCGAAAAGTGGTTTTTCCACACTAATACAAATGCAAAAGTGGTTTTTCCACACTATCACAAGTGCGAAAAGTGGTTTCCTGCACCAACACAAGTGCGAAAAGTGGTTTTTCAACACTAACACAAGTGTGAAAAGTGGTTTTTCCACACTAACACAAGTGCAAAAGTGGTTTCCTGCACCAACACAAGTGCGAAAAGTGGTTTTTCAACACTAACACAAGTGCGAAAAGTGGTTTTTCAACACTATCACAAGTGCAAAAAGTGTTTTTTCCACACTAATACAAGTGCAAAAGTGGTTTCCTGCACCAACACAAGTGCGAAAAGTGGTTTTTCAACACTAACACAAGTGCGAAAAGTGGTTTTTCAACACTAACACAAGTGCGAAAAGTGGTTTTTCAACACTAACACAAGTGCGAAAAGTGGTTTTTCCACACTAATACAAGTGCAAAAGTGGTTTCCTGCACCAACACAAGTGCGAAAAGTGGTTTTTCAACACTAACACAAGTGCGAAAAGTGGTTTTTCAACAATAACACAAGTGCGAAAAGTGTTTTTTCCACACTAATACAAATGCAAAAGTGGTTTCCTGCACCAACACAAGTGCGAAAAGTGGTTTTTCAACACTAACACAAGTGCGAAAAGTGGTTTTTCAACACTAACACAAGTGCGAAAAGTGGTTTTTCCACACTAATACAAGTGCAAAAGTGGTTTCCTGCACCAACACACGTGCGAAAAGTGGTTTTTCAACACTAACACAAGTGCGAAAAGTGGTTTTTCCACACTAATACAAGTGCAAAAGTGGTTTTTCCACACTATCACAAGTGCAAAAAGTGGTTGCCTGCACCAACACAAGTGCGAAAAGTAGTTTTTCAACACTAACACAAGTGCGAAAAGTGGTTTTTCAACACTATCACAAGTGCGAAAAGTGGTTTTTCAACACTAACACAAGTGCGAAAAGTGGTTTTTCAACACTAACACAAGTGCGAAAAGTGGTTTTTCAACACTAACACAAGTGCGAAAAGTGGTTTTTCCACACTAATACAAGTGCAAAAGTGGTTTTCCACACTATCACAAGTGCGAAAAGTGGTTTCCTGCACCAACACAAGTGCGAAAAGTGGTTTTTCAACACTAACACAAGTGCGAAAAGTGGTTTTTCAACACTATCACAAGTGCAAAAAGTGGTTTTTCCACACTAATACAAGTGCGAAAAGTGGTTTCCTGCACCAACACAAGTGCGAAAAGTGGTTTTTCAACACTAACACAAGTGCGAAAAGTGGTTTTTCAACACTATCACAAGTGCAAAAAGTGTTTTTTCCACACTAATACAAGTGCAAAAGTGGTTTCCTGTACCAACACAAGTGCGAAAAGTGGTTATTCAACACTAACACAAGTGCGAAAAGTGGTTTTTCAACACTAACACAAGTGCTAAAAGTGGTTTTTCAACACTAACACAAGTGCAAACGTGGTTTCCTGCACCAACACAAGTGCGAAAAGTGGTTTTTCAACACTAACACAAGTGCAAAAAGTGTTTTTTCCACACTAATACAAGTGCAAAAGTGGTTTCCTGCACCAACACAAGTGCAAAAAGTGGTTTTTCAACACTAACACAAGTGCGAATAGTGGTTTTTCAACACTAACACAAGTGCAAAAAGTGGTTTTTCAACACTAACACAAGTGCAAAAGTGGTTTCCTGCACCAACACAAGTGCGAAAAGTGGTTTTTCAACACTAACACAAGTGCGAAAAGTGGTTTTTCAACACTAACACAAGTGCAAAAGTGGTTTTCCACACTATCACAAGTGCGAAAAGTGGTTTCCTGCACCAACACAAGTGCGAAAAGTGGTTTTTCAACACTAACACAAGTGCGAAAAGTGGTTTTTCAACACTATCACAAGTGCAAAAAGTGGTTTTTCCACACTAATACAAGTGCGAAAAGTGGTTTCCTGCACCAACACAAGTGCGAAAAGTGGTTTTTCAACACTAACACAAGTGCGAAAAGTGGTTTTTCAACACTAACACAAGTGCGAAAAGTGGTTTTTCCACACTAATACAAGTGCAAAAGTGGTGTCCTGCACCAACACAAGTGCGAAAAGTGGTTTTTCAACACTAACACAAGTGCGAAAAGTGGTTTTTCAACACTATCACAAGTGCAAAAAGTGTTTTTTCCACACTAATACAAGTGCAAAAGTGGTTTCCTGCACCAACACAAGTGCGAAAAGTGGTTTTTCAACACTAACACAAGTGCGAAAAGTGGTTTTTCCACACTAATACAAGTGCAAAAGTGGTTTTCCACACTATCACAAGTGCGAAAAGTGGTTTCCTGCACCAACACAAGTGCGAAAAGTGGTTTTTCAACACTAACACAAGTGCGAAAAGTGGTTTTTCAACACTATCACAAGTGCAAAAAGTGGTTTTTCCACACTAATACAAGTGCGAAAAGTGGTTTCCTGCACCAACACAAGTGCGAAAAGTGGTTTTTCAACACTAACACAAGTGCGAAAAGTGGTTTTTCAACACTATCACAAGTGCAAAAAGTGTTTTTTCCACACTAATACAAGTGCAAAAGTGGTTTCCTGTACCAACACAAGTGCGAAAAGTGGTTATTCAACACTAACACAAGTGCGAAAAGTGGTTTTTCAACACTAACACAAGTGCTAAAAGTGGTTTTTCAACACTAACACAAGTGCAAACGTGGTTTCCTGCACCAACACAAGTGCGAAAAGTGGTTTTTCAACACTAACACAAGTGCAAAAAGTGTTTTTTCCACACTAATACAAGTGCAAAAGTGGTTTCCTGCACCAACACAAGTGCAAAAAGTGGTTTTTCAACACTAACACAAGTGCGAATAGTGGTTTTTCAACACTAACACAAGTGCAAAAAGTGGTTTTTCAACACTAACACAAGTGCAAAAGTGGTTTCCTGCACCAACACAAGTGCGAAAAGTGGTTTTTCAACACTAACACAAGTGCGAAAAGTGGTTTTTCAACACTAACACAAGTGCAAAAGTGGTTTTCCACACTATCACAAGTGCGAAAAGTGGTTTCCTGCACCAACACAAGTGCGAAAAGTGGTTTTTCAACACTAACACAAGTGCGAAAAGTGGTTTTTCAACACTATCACAAGTGCAAAAAGTGGTTTTTCCACACTAATACAAGTGCGAAAAGTGGTTTCCTGCACCAACACAAGTGCGAAAAGTGGTTTTTCAACACTAACACAAGTGCGAAAAGTGGTTTTTCAACACTATCACAAGTGCAAAAAGTGTTTTTTCCACACTAATACAAGTGCAAAAGTGGTTTCCTGTACCAACACAAGTGCGAAAAGTGGTTATTCAACACTAACACAAGTGCGAAAAGTGGTTTTTCAACACTAACACAAGTGCTAAAAGTGGTTTTTCAACACTAACACAAGTGCAAACGTGGTTTCCTGCACCAACACAAGTGCGAAAAGTGGTTTTTCAACACTAACACAAGTGCAAAAAGTGTTTTTTCCACACTAATACAAGTGCAAAAGTGGTTTCCTGCACCAACACAAGTGCAAAAAGTGGTTTTTCAACACTAACACAAGTGCGAATAGTGGTTTTTCAACACTAACACAAGTGCGAAAAGTGGTTTTTCAACACTAACACAAGTGCAAAAGTGGTTTCCTGCACCAACACAAGTGCGAAAAGTGGTTTTTCAACACTAACACAAGTGCGAAAAGTGGTTTTTCAACACTAACACAAGTGCGAAACGTGGTTTTCCACACTAATGCAAGTGCAAAAGTGGTTTCCTGCACCAACACAAGTGCGAAAAGTGGTTTTTCAACACAAACACAAGTGCGAAAGGTGGTTTTTCAACAATAACACAAGTGCGAAAAGTGTTTTTTCCACACTAATACAAGTGCAAAAGTGGTTTCCTGCACCAACACAAGTGCGAAAAGTGGTTTTTCAACACTAACACAAGTGCGAAAAGTGGTTTTTCAACACTAACACAAGTGCGAAAAGTGGTTTTTCCACACTAATACAAGTGCAAAAGTGGTGTCCTGCACCAACACAAGTGCGAAAAGTGGTTTTTCAACACTAACACAAGTGCGAAAAGTGGTTTTTCCACACTAATACAAGTGCAAAAGTGGTTTTTCCACACTATCACAAGTGCGAAAAGTGGTTTCCTGCACCAACACAAGTGCGAAAAGTGGTTTTTCAACACTAACACAAGTGCGAAAAGTGGTTTTTCAACACTAACACAAGTGCGAAAAGTGTTTTTTCCACACTAATACCAGTGCAAAAGTGGTTTCCTGCACCAACACAAGTGCGAAAAGTGGTTTTTCAACACAAACACAAGTGCGAAAGGTGGTTTTTCAACAATAACACAAGTGCGAAAAGTGTAAATTTCCACACTAATACAAGTGCAAAAGTGGTTTCCTGCACCAACACAAGTGCGAAAAGTGGTTTTTCAACACTAACACAAGTGCGAAAAGTGGTTTTTCAACACTAACACAAGTGCGAAAAGTGGTTTTTCCACACTAATACAAGTGCAAAAGTGGTGTCCTGCACCAACACAAGTGCGAAAAGTGGTTTTTCAACACTAACACAAGTGCGAAAAGTGGTTTTTCCACACTAATACAAGTGCAAAAGTGGTTTTTCCACACTATCACAAGTGCGAAAAGTGGTTTCCTGCACCAACACAAGTGCGAAAAGTGGTTTTTCAACACTAACACAAGTGCGAAAAGTGGTTTTTCAACACTAACACAAGTGCGAAAAGTGTTTTTTCCACACTAATACCAGTGCAAAAGTGGTTTCCTGCACCAACACAAGTGCGAAAAGTGGTTTTTCAACACCATCACAAGTGCAAAAAGTGGTTTTTCAACACTAACATAAGTGCAAAAGTGGTTTCCTGCACCAACACAAGTGCGAAAAGTGGTTTTTCAACACTAACACAAGTGCGAATAGTGGTTTTTCAACACTAACACAAGTGCGAAAAGTGGTTTTTCAACACTAACACAAGTGCAAAAGTGGTTTACTGCACCAACACAAGTGCGAAAAGTGGTTTTTCAACACTAACACAAGTGCGAAAAGTGGTTTTTCAACACTAACACAAGTGCGAAAAGTGGTTTTTCCACACTAATACAAGTGCAAAAGTGGTGTCCTGCACCAACACAAGTGCGAAAAGTGGTTTTTCAACACTAACACAAGTGCGAAAAGTCGTTTTTCAACACTAACACAAGTGCGAAAAGTGGGTTTTCAACAGTAACACAAGTGCGAAAAGTGGTTTTTCAACACTATCACAAGTGCAAAAAGTGTTTTTTCCACACTAATACAAGTGCAAAAGTGGTTTCCTGCACCAACACAAGTGCGAAAAGTGGTTTTTCAACAGTAACACAAGTGCGAAAAGTGGTTTTTCTACACTAACACAAGTGCGAAAAGTGGTTTTTCAACACTAACACAAGTGCGAAAAGTGGGTTTTCAACAGTAACACAAGTGCGAAAAGTGGTTTTTCAACACTAACACAAGTGCGAAAAGTGGTTTTTCAACACTGACACAAGTGCGAAAAGTGGTTTTTCCACACTAATACAAGTGCAAAAGTGGTGTCCTGCACCAACACAAGTGCGAAAAGTGGTTTTTCAACACTAACACAAGTGCGAAAAGTGGTTTTTCCACACTAATACAAATGCAAAAGTGGTTTTTCCACACTATCACAAGTGCGAAAAGTGGTTTCCTGCACCAACACAAGTGCGAAAAGTGGTTTTTCAACACTAACACAAGTGTGAAAAGTGGTTTTTCCACACTAACACAAGTGCAAAAGTGGTTTCCTGCACCAACACAAGTGCGAAAAGTGGTTTTTCAACACTAACACAAGTGCGAAAAGTGGTTTTTCAACACTATCACAAGTGCAAAAAGTGTTTTTTCCACACTAATACAAGTGCAAAAGTGGTTTCCTGCACCAACACAAGTGCGAAAAGTGGTTTTTCAACACTAACACAAGTGCGAAAAGTGGTTTTTCAACACTAACACAAGTGCGAAAAGTGGTTTTTCAACACTAACACAAGTGCGAAAAGTGGTTTTTCCACACTAATACAAGTGCAAAAGTGGTTTCCTGCACCAACACAAGTGCGAAAAGTGGTTTTTCAACACTAACACAAGTGCGAAAAGTGGTTTTTCAACAATAACACAAGTGCGAAAAGTGTTTTTTCCACACTAATACAAATGCAAAAGTGGTTTCCTGCACCAACACAAGTGCGAAAAGTGGTTTTTCAACACTAACACAAGTGCGAAAAGTGGTTTTTCAACACTAACACAAGTGCGAAAAGTGGTTTTTCCACACTAATACAAGTGCAAAAGTGGTTTCCTGCACCAACACACGTGCGAAAAGTGGTTTTTCAACACTAACACAAGTGCGAAAAGTGGTTTTTCCACACTAATACAAGTGCAAAAGTGGTTTTTCCACACTATCACAAGTGCAAAAAGTGGTTGCCTGCACCAACACAAGTGCGAAAAGTAGTTTTTCAACACTAACACAAGTGCGAAAAGTGGTTTTTCAACACTATCACAAGTGCGAAAAGTGGTTTTTCAACACTAACACAAGTGCGAAAAGTGGTTTTTCAACACTAACACAAGTGCGAAAAGTGGTTTTTCAACACTAACACAAGTGCGAAAAGTGGTTTTTCAACACTATCACAAGTGCAAAAAGTGTTTTTTCCACACTAATACAAGTGCAAAAGTGGTTTCCTGCACCAACACAAGTGCGAAAAGTGGTTTTTCAACACTAACACAAGTGCGAAAAGTGGTTTTTCCACACTAATACAAGTGCAAAAGTGGTTTTCCACACTATCACAAGTGCGAAAAGTGGTTTCCTGCACCAACACAAGTGCGAAAAGTGGTTTTTCAACACTAACACAAGTGCGAAAAGTGGTTTTTCAACACTATCACAAGTGCAAAAAGTGGTTTTTCCACACTAATACAAGTGCGAAAAGTGGTTTCCTGCACCAACACAAGTGCGAAAAGTGGTTTTTCAACACTAACACAAGTGCGAAAAGTGGTTTTTCAACACTATCACAAGTGCAAAAAGTGTTTTTTCCACACTAATACAAGTGCAAAAGTGGTTTCCTGTACCAACACAAGTGCGAAAAGTGGTTATTCAACACTAACACAAGTGCGAAAAGTGGTTTTTCAACACTAACACAAGTGCTAAAAGTGGTTTTTCAACACTAACACAAGTGCAAACGTGGTTTCCTGCACCAACACAAGTGCGAAAAGTGGTTTTTCAACACTAACACAAGTGCAAAAAGTGTTTTTTCCACACTAATACAAGTGCAAAAGTGGTTTCCTGCACCAACACAAGTGCAAAAAGTGGTTTTTCAACACTAACACAAGTGCGAATAGTGGTTTTTCAACACTAACACAAGTGCAAAAAGTGGTTTTTCAACACTAACACAAGTGCAAAAGTGGTTTCCTGCACCAACACAAGTGCGAAAAGTGGTTTTTCAACACTAACACAAGTGCGAAAAGTGGTTTTTCAACACTAACACAAGTGCGAAACGTGGTTTTTCCACACTAATGCAAGTGCAAAAGTGGTTTCCTGCACCAACACAAGTGCGAAAAGTGGTTTTTCAACACAAACACAAGTGCGAAAGGTGGTTTTTCAACAATAACACAAGTGCGAAAAGTGTTTTTTCCACACTAATACAAGTGCAAAAGTGGTTTCCTGCACCAACACAAGTGCGAAAAGTGGTTTTTCAACACTAACACAAGTGCGAAAAGTGGTTTTTCAACACTAACACAAGTGCGAAAAGTGGTTTTTCCACACTAATACAAGTGCAAAAGTGGTGTCCTGCACCAACACAAGTGCGAAAAGTGGTTTTTCAACACTAACACAAGTGCGAAAAGTGGTTTTTCCACACTAATACAAGTGCAAAAGTGGTTTTTCCACACTATCACAAGTGCGAAAAGTGGTTTCCTGCACCAACACAAGTGCGAAAAGTGGTTTTTCAACACTAACACAAGTGCGAAAAGTGGTTTTTCAACACTAACACAAGTGCGAAAAGTGTTTTTTCCACACTAATACCAGTGCAAAAGTGGTTTCCTGCACCAACACAAGTGCAAAAAGTGGTTTTTCAACACTATCACAAGTGCAAAAAGTGGTTTTTCAACACTAACATAAGTGCAAAAGTGGTTTCCTGCACCAACACAAGTGCGAAAAGTGGTTTTTCAACACTAACACAAGTGCGAATAGTGGTTTTTCAACACTAACACAAGTGCGAAAAGTGGTTTTTCAACACTAACACAAGTGCAAAAGTGGTTTACTGCACCAACACAAGTGCGAAAAGTGGTTTTTCAACACTAACACAAGTGCGAAAAGTGGTTTTTCAACACTAACACAAGTGCGAAAAGTGGTTTTTCCACACTAATACAAGTGCAAAAGTGGTGTCCTGCACCAACACAAGTGCGAAAAGTGGTTTTTCAACACTAACACAAGTGCGAAAAGTGGTTTTTCAACACTAACACAAGTGCAAAAAGTGGTTTTTCCACACTAATGCAAGTGCAAAAGTGGTTTCCTGCACCAACACAAGTGCGAAAAGTGGTTTTTCAACACAAACACAAGTGCGAAAAGTGGTTTTTCAACACTAACACAAGTGCGAAACGTGGTTTTTCCACACTAATGCAAGTGCAAAAGTGGTTTCCTGCACCAACACAAGTGCGAAAAGTGGTTTTTCAACACAAACACAAGTGCGAAAGGTGGTTTTTCAACAATAACACAAGTGCGAAAAGTGTTTTTTCCACACTAATACAAGTGCAAAAGTGGTTTCCTGCACCAACACAAGTGCGAAAAGTGGTTTTTCAACACTAACACAAGTGCGAAAAGTGGTTTTTCAACACTAACACAAGTGCGAAAAGTGGTTTTTCCACACTAATACAAGTGCAAAAGTGGTGTCCTGCACCAACACAAGTGCGAAAAGTGGTTTTTCAACACTAACACAAGTGCGAAAAGTGGTTTTTCCACACTAATACAAGTGCAAAAGTGGTTTTTCCACACTATCACAAGTGCGAAAAGTGGTTTCCTGCACCAACACAAGTGCGAAAAGTGGTTTTTCAACACTAACACAAGTGCGAAAAGTGGTTTTTCAACACTAACACAAGTGCGAAAAGTGTTTTTTCCACACTAATACCAGTGCAAAAGTGGTTTCCTGCACCAACACAAATGCGAAAAGTGGTTTTTCAACACTATCACAAGTGCAAAAAGTGGTTTTTCAACACTAACATAAGTGCAAAAGTGGTTTCCTGCACCAACACAAGTGCGAAAAGTGGTTTTTCAACACTAACACAAGTGCGAATAGTGGTTTTTCAACACTAACACAAGTGCGAAAAGTGGTTTTTCAACACTAACACAAGTGCAAAAGTGGTTTACTGCACCAACACAAGTGCGAAAAGTGGTTTTTCAACACTAACACAAGTGCGAAAAGTGGTTTTTCAACACTAACACAAGTGCGAAAAGTGGTTTTTCCACACTAATACAAGTGCAAAAGTGGTGTCCTGCACCAACACAAGTGCGAAAAGTGGTTTTTCAACACTAACACAAGTGCGAAAAGTGGTTTTTCAACACTAACACAAGTGCAAAAAGTGGTTTTTCCACACTAATGCAAGTGCAAAAGTGGTTTCCTGCACCAACACAAGTGCGAAAAGTGGTTTTTCAACACAAACACAAGTGCGAAAAGTGGTTTTTCAACACTAACACAAGTGCGAAAAGTGGGTTTTCCACACTAATACAAGTGCAAAAGTGGTTTCCTGCACCAACACAAGTGCGAAAAGTGGTTTTTCAACACTAACACAAGTGCGAAAAGTGGTTTTTCAACACTAACACAAGTGTGAAAAGTGGTTTTTCAACACTATCACAAGTGCAAAAAGTGTTTTTTCCACACTAATACAAGTGCAAAAGTGGTTTCCTGCACCAACACAAGTGCGAAAAGTGGTTTTTCAACACTAACACAAGTGCGAAAAGTGGTTTTTCCACACTAATACAAGTGCAAAAGTGGTTTTTCCACACTATCACAAGTGCGAAAAGTGGTTTCCTGCACCAACACAAGTGCGAAAAGTGGTTTTTCAACACTAACACAAGTGCGAAAAGTGGTTTTTCAACACTATCACAAGTGCAAAAAGTGATTTTTCCACACTAATACAAGTGCGAAAAGTGGTTTCCTGCACCAACACAAGTGCGAAAAGTGGTTTTTCAACACTAACACAAGTGCGAAAAGTGGTTTTTCAACACTATCACAAGTGCAAAAAGTGTTTTTTCCACACTAATACAAGTGCAAAAGTGGTTTCCTGTACCAACACAAGTGCGAAAAGTGGTTATTCAACACTAACACAAGTGCGAAAAGTGGTTTTTCAACACTAACACAAGTGCTAAAAGTGGTTTTTCAACACTAACACAAGTGCAAACGTGGTTTCCTGCACCAACACAAGTGCGAAAAGTGGTTTTTCAACACTAACACAAGTGCAAAAAGTGTTTTTTCCACACTAATACAAGTGCAAAAGTGGTTTCCTGCACCAACACAAGTGCGAAAAGTGGTTTTTCAACACTAACACAAGTGCGAATAGTGGTTTTTCAACACTAACACAAGTGCGAAAAGTGGTTTTTCAACACTAACACAAGTGCAAAAGTGGTTTCCTGCACCAACACAAGTGCGAAAAGTGGTTTTTCAACACTAACACAAGTGCGAAAAGTGGTTTTTCAACACTAACACAAGTGCGAAAAGTGTTTTTTCCACACTAATACAAGTGCAAAAGTGGTTTCCTGCACCAACACAAGTGCGAAAAGTGGTTTTTCAACACTAACACAAGTGCGAAAAGTGGTTTTTCAACACTAACACAAGTGCGAAAAGTGGTTTTTCCACACTAATACAAGTGCAAAAGTGGTGTCCTGCACCAACACAAGTGCGAAAAGTGGTTTTTCAACACTAACACAAGTGCGAAAAGTAGTTTTTCCACACTAATACAAGTGCAAAAGTGGTTTTTCCACACTATCACAAGTGCGAAAAGTGGTTTCCTGCACCAACACAAGTGCGAAAAGTGGTTTTTCAACACTAACACAAGTGCGAAAAGTGGTTTTTCAACACTAACACAAGTGCGAAAAGTGTTTTTTCCACACTAATACCAGTGCAAAAGTGGTTTCCTGCACCAACACAAGTGCGAAAAGTGGTTTTTCAACACTATCACAAGTGCAAAAAGTGGTTTTTCAACACTAACATAAGTGCAAAAGTGGTTTCCTGCACCAACACAAGTGCGAAAAGTGGTTTTTCAACACTAACACAAGTGCGAATAGTGGTTTTTCAACACTAACACAAGTGCGAAAAGTGGTTTTTCAACACTAACACAAGTGCAAAAGTGGTTTACTGCACCAACACAAGTGCGAAAAGTGGTTTTTCAACACTAGCACAAGTGCGAAAAGTGGTTTTTCAACACTAACACAAGTGCGAAAAGTGGTTTTTCCACACTAATACAAGTGCAAAAGTGGTGTCCTGCACCAACACAAGTGCGAAAAGTGGTTTTTCAACACTAACACAAGTGCGAAAAGTGGTTTTTCAACACTAACACAAGTGCGAAAAGTGGGTTTTCAACAGTAACACAAGTGCGAAAAGTGGTTTTTCAACACTATCACAAGTGCAAAAAGTGTTTTTTCCACACTAATACAAGTGCAAAAGTGGTTTCCTGCACCAACACAAGTGCGAAAAGTGGTTTTTCAACAGTAACACAAGTGCGAAAAGTGGTTTTTCTACACTAACACAAGTGCGAAAAGTGGTTTTTCAACACTAACACAAGTGCGAAAAGTGGGTTTTCAACAGTAACACAAGTGCGAAAAGTGGTTTTTCAACACTATCACAAGTGCAAAAAGTGTTTTTTCCACACTAATACAAGTGCAAAAGTGGTTTCCTGCACCAACACAAGTGCGAAAAGTGGTTTTTCAACACTAACACAAGTGAGAAAAGTGGTTTTTCAACACTAACTAACACAAGTGCGAAAAGTGGTTTTGCCACACTAATACAAGTGCAAAAGTGGTTTCCTGCACCAACACAAGTGTGAAAAGTGGTTTTTCAACAACAACACAAGTGCGAAAAGTGGTTTTTCCACACTAATACAAGTGCAAAAGTGGTTTTCCACGCTATCACAAGTGCGAAAAGTGGTTTCCTGCACCAACACAAGTGCGAAAAGTGGTTTTTCAACACTAACACAAATGCGAAAAGTGGTTTTTCAACACTAACACAAGTGTGAAAAGTGGTTTTTCCACACTAATACAAGTGCAAAAGTGGTTTCCTGCACCAACACAAGTGCGAAAAGTGGTTTTTCAACACTAACACAAGTGCAAAAAGTGGTTTTTCAACACTAACACAAGTGCGAAAAGTGGTTTTTCAACACTAACACAAGTGCAAAAGTGGTTTCCTGCACCAACACAAGTGCGAAAAGTGGTTTTTCAACACTAACACAAGTGCGAAAAGTGGTTTTTCAACACTATCACAAGTGCAAAAAGTGTTTTTTCCACACTAATACAAGTGCAAAAGTGGTTTCCTGCACCAACACAAGTGCGAAAAGTGTTTTTTCAACACTAACACAAGTGCGAAAAGTGGTTTTTCAACACTAACACAAGTGGGAAAAGTGGTTTTTCAACACCAACACAAGTGCAAAAGTGGTTTCCTGCACCAACACAAGTGCGAAAAGTGGTTTTTCAACACTAACACAAGTGCGAAAAGTGGTTTTTCAACACTAACACAAGTGCGAAAAGTGGTTTTTCAACACTAACACAAGTGCGAAAAGTGGTTTTTCCACACTAATACAAGTGCAAAAGTGGTTTCCTGCACCAACACAAGTGCGAAAAGTGGTTTTTCAACACTAACACAAGTGCGAAAAGTGGTTTTTCAACACTATCACAAGTGCAAAAAGTGGTTTTTCAACACTAACACAAGTGCGAAAAGTGGTTTTTCAACACTATCACAAGTGCAAAAAGTGTTTTTTCCACACTAATACAAGTGAAAAAGTGGTTTCCTGCACCAACACAAGGGCAAAAAGTGGTTTTTCAACACTAACACAAGTGCGAAAAGTGGTTTTTCAACACTATCACAAGTGCAAAAGTGGTTTCCTGCACCAACACATGTGCGAAAAGTGGTTTTTCAATACTAACACAAGTGTGAAAAGTGGTTTTTCAACACTAACACAAGTGCGAAAAGTGGTTTTTCCACACTAATACAGGTTCAAAAGTGGTTTCCTGCACCAACACAAGTGCGAAAAGTGGTTTTTCAACACTAACACAAGTGCGAAAAGTGGTTTTTCAACACTATCACAAGTAAAAAAAGTGGTTTTTCAACACTAACACAAGTGCGAAAAGTGGTTTTTCAACACTAACACAAGTGCAAAAAGTGGTTTTTCAACACTAACACAAGTGCGAAAAGTGGTTTTTCAACACTAACACAAGTGCAAAAGTGGTTTCCTGCACCAACACAAGTGCGAAAAGTGGTTTTTCAACACTAACACAAGTGCGAAAAGTGTTTTTTCAACACTATCACAAGTGCAAAAAGTGTTTTTTCCACACTAATACAAGTGCAAAAGTGGTTTCCTGCACCAACACAAGTGCGAAAAGTGGTTTTTCAACACTATCACAAGTGCAAAAAGTGTTTTTTCCACACTAATACAAGTGCAAAAGTGGTTTCCTGCACCAACACAAGTGCGAAAAGTGGTTTTTCAACAGTAACACAAGTGCGAAAAGTGGTTTTTCCACACTAATACAAGTGCGAAAAGTGGTTTTTCAACACTATCACAAGTGCAAAAAGTGTTTTTTCCACACTAATACAAGTGCAAAAGTGGTTTCCTGCACCAACACAAGTGCGAAAAGTGGTTTTTCAACACTAACTCAAGTGCGAAAAGTGGTTTTTCAACACTAACACAAGTGCGAAAAGTGGTTTTTCAACACTAACACAAGTGCGAAAAGTGGTTTTTCAACACGAACACAAGTGCGAAAAGTGGTTTTTCCACACTAATACAAGTGCAAAAGTGGTTTGCTGCACCAACACAAGTGCGAAAAGTGGTTTTTCAACACTAACTCAAGTGAGAAAAGTGGTTTTTCAACACTAACTAACACAAGTGCTAAAAAGTGGTTTTTCCACACTAATACAAGTGCAACAGTGGTTTCCTGCACCAACACAAGTGTGAAAAGTGGTTTTTCAACAACAACACAAGTGCGAAAAGTGGTTTTTCCACACTAATACAAGTGCAAAAGTGGTTTTCCACGCTATCACAAGTGCGAAAAGTGGTTTCCTGCACCAACACAAGTGCGAAAAGTGGTTTTTCAACACTAACACAAATGCGAAAAGTGGTTTTTCAACACTAACACAAGTGTGAAAAGTGGTTTTTCCACACTAATACAAGTGCAAAAGTGGTTTCCTGCATCAACACAAGTGCGAAAAGTGGTTTTTCAACACTAACACAAGTGCGAAAAGTGGTTTTTCAACACTAACACAAGTGCAAAAAGTGTTTTTTCCACACTAATACAAGTGCAAAAGTGGTTTCCTGCACCAACACAAGTGCGAAAAGTGGTTTTTCAACACGAACACAAGTGCGAAAAGTGGTTTTTCCACACTAATACAAGTGCAAAAGTGGTTTCCTGCACCAACACAAGTGCGAAAAGTGGTTTTTCAACACTATCACAAGTGCAAAAAGTGTTTTTTCCACACTAATACAAGTGCAAAAGTGGTTTCCTGCACCAACACAAGTGCGAAAAGTGGTTTTTCAACAGTAACACAAATGCGAAAAGTGGTTTTTCTCCACTAATACAAGTGCAAAAGTGGTTTCCTGCACCAACACAAGTGCGAAAAGTGGTTTTTCAACACTAACACAAGTGCGAAAAGTGTTTTTTTAACACTATCACAAGTGCAAAAAGTGTTTTTTCCACACTAATACAAGTGCAAAAGTGGTTTCCTGCACCAACACAAGTGCGAAAAGTGGTTTTTCAACACTATCACAAGTGCAAAAAGTGTTTTTTCCACACTAATACAAGTGCAAAAGTGGTTTCCTGCACCAACACAAGTGCGAAAAGTGGTTTTTCAACAGTAACACAAGTGCGAAAAGTGGTTTTTCCACACTAATACAAGTGCGAAAAGTGGTTTTTCAACACTATCACAAGTGCAAAAAGTGTTTTTTCCACACTAATACAAGTGCAAAAGTGGTTTCCTGCACCAACACAAGTGCGAAAAGTGGTTTTTCAACACTAACTCAAGTGCGAAAAGTGGTTTTTCAACACTAACACAAGTGCGAAAAGTGGTTTTTCAACACTAACACAAGTGCGAAAAGTGGTTTTTCAACACGAACACAAGTGCGAAAAGTGGTTTTTCCACACTAATACAAGTGCAAAAGTGGTTTCCTGCACCAACACAAGTGCGAAAAGTGGTTTTTCAACAGTAACACAAGTGCGAAAAGTGGTTTTTCCACACTAATACAAGTGCAAAAGTGGTTTCCTGCACCAACACAAGTGCGAAAAGTGGTTTTTCAACACTAACTCAAGTGAGAAAAGTGGTTTTTCAACACTAACTAACACAAGTGCTAAAAAGTGGTTTTTCCACACTAATACAAGTGCAAAAGTGGTTTCCTGCACCAACACAAGTGTGAAAAGTGGTTTTTCAACAACAACACAAGTGCGAAAAGTGGTTTTTCCACACTAATACAAGTGCAAAAGTGGTTTTCCACGCTATCACAAGTGCGAAAAGTGGTTTCCTGCACCAACACAAGTGCGAAAAGTGGTTTTTCAACACTAACACAAATGCGAAAAGTGGTTTTTCAACACTAACACAAGTGTGAAAAGTGGTTTTTCCACACTAATACAAGTGCAAAAGTGGTTTCCTGCACCAACACAAGTGCGAAAAGTGGTTTTTCAACACTAACACAAGTGCGAAAAGTGTTTTTTCCACACTAATACAAGTGCAAAAGTGGTTTCCTGCACCAACACAAGTGCGAAAAGTGGTTTTTCAACACGAACACAAGTGCGAAAAGTGGTTTTTCCACACTAATACAAGTGCAAAAGTGGTTTCCTGCACCAACACAAGTGCGAAAAGTGGTTTTTCAACACTATCACAAGTGCAAAAAGTGTTTTTTCCACACTAATACAAGTGCAAAAGTGGTTTCCTGCACCAACACAAGTGCGAAAAGTGGTTTTTCAACAGTAACACAAATGCGAAAAGTGGTTTCCTGCACCAACACAAGTGCGAAAAGTGGTTTTTCAACACTAACACAAATGCGAAAAGTGGTTTTTCAACACTAACACAAGTGTGAAAAGTGGTTTTTCCACACTAATACAAGTGCAAAAGTGGTTTCCTGCATCAACACAAGTGCGAAAAGTGGTTTTTCAACACTAACACAAGTGCGAAAAGTGGTTTTTCAACACTAACACAAGTGCAAAAAGTGTTTTTTCCACACTAATACAAGTGCAAAAGTGGTTTCCTGCACCAACACAAGTGCGAAAAGTGGTTTTTCAACACGAACACAAGTGCGAAAAGTGGTTTTTCCACACTAATACAAGTGCAAAAGTGGTTTCCTGCACCAACACAAGTGCGAAAAGTGGTTTTTCAACACTATCACAAGTGCAAAAAGTGTTTTTTCCACACTAATACAAGTGCAAAAGTGGTTTCCTGCACCAACACAAGTGCGAAAAGTGGTTTTTCAACAGTAACACAAATGCGAAAAGTGGTTTTTCTCCACTAATACAAGTGCAAAAGTGGTTTCCTGCACCAACACAAGTGCGAAAAGTGGTTTTTCAACACTAACACAAGTGCGAAAAGTGTTTTTTTAACACTATCACAAGTGCAAAAAGTGTTTTTTCCACACTAATACAAGTGCAAAAGTGGTTTCCTGCACCAACACAAGTGCGAAAAGTGGTTTTTCAACACTATCACAAGTGCAAAAAGTGTTTTTTCCACACTAATACAAGTGCAAAAGTGGTTTCCTGCACCAACACAAGTGCGAAAAGTGGTTTTTCAACAGTAACACAAGTGCGAAAAGTGGTTTTTCCACACTAATACAAGTGCGAAAAGTGGTTTTTCAACACTATCACAAGTGCAAAAAGTGTTTTTTCCACACTAATACAAGTGCAAAAGTGGTTTCCTGCACCAACACAAGTGCGAAAAGTGGTTTTTCAACACTAACTCAAGTGCGAAAAGTGGTTTTTCAACACTAACACAAGTGCGAAAAGTGGTTTTTCAACACTAACACAAGTGCGAAAAGTGGTTTTTCAACACGAACACAAGTGCGAAAAGTGGTTTTTCCACACTAATACAAGTGCAAAAGTGGTTTCCTGCACCAACACAAGTGCGAAAAGTGGTTTTTCAACAGTAACACAAGTGCGAAAAGTGGTTTTTCCACACTAATACAAGTGCAAAAGTGGTTTCCTGCACCAACACAAGTGCGAAAAGTGGTTTTTCAACACTAACTCAAGTGAGAAAAGTGGTTTTTCAACACTAACTAACACAAGTGCTAAAAAGTGGTTTTTCCACACTAATACAAGTGCAAAAGTGGTTTCCTGCACCAACACAAGTGTGAAAAGTGGTTTTTCAACAACAACACAAGTGCGAAAAGTGGTTTTTCCACACTAATACAAGTGCAAAAGTGGTTTTCCACGCTATCACAAGTGCGAAAAGTGGTTTCCTGCACCAACACAAGTGCGAAAAGTGGTTTTTCAACACTAACACAAATGCGAAAAGTGGTTTTTCAACACTAACACAAGTGTGAAAAGTGGTTTTTCCACACTAATACAAGTGCAAAAGTGGTTTCCTGCACCAACACAAGTGCGAAAAGTGGTTTTTCAACACTAACACAAGTGCGAAAAGTGTTTTTTCCACACTAATACAAGTGCAAAAGTGGTTTCCTGCACCAACACAAGTGCGAAAAGTGGTTTTTCAACACGAACACAAGTGCGAAAAGTGGTTTTTCCACACTAATACAAGTGCAAAAGTGGTTTCCTGCACCAACACAAGTGCGAAAAGTGGTTTTTCAACACTATCACAAGTGCAAAAAGTGTTTTTTCCACACTAATACAAGTGCAAAAGTGGTTTCCTGCACCAACACAAGTGCGAAAAGTGGTTTTTCAACAGTAACACAAATGCGAAAAGTGGTTTTTCTACACTAATACAAGTGCAAAAGTGGTTTCCTGCACCAACACAAGTGCGAAAAGTGGTTTTTCAACACTAACACAAGTGAGAAAAGTGGTTTTTCAACACTAACTAACACAAGTGCGAAAAGTGGTTTTTCCACACTAATACAAGTGCAAAAGTGGTTTCCTGCACCAACACAAGTGTGAAAAGTGGTTTTTCAACAACAACACAAGTGCGAAAAGTGGTTTTTCCACACTAATACAAGTGCAAAAGTGGTTTGCCACGCTATCACAAGTGCGAAAAGTGGTTTGCTGCACCAACACAAGTGCGAAAAGTGGTTTTTCAACACTAACACAAATGCGAAAAGTGGTTTTTCAACACTAACACAAGTGTGAAAAGTGGTTTTTCCACACTAATACAAGTGCAAAAGTGGTTTCCTGCACCAACACAAGTGCGAAAAGTGGTTTTTCAACACTAACACAAGTGCAAAAAGTGGTTTTTCAACACTAACACAAGTGCGAAAAGTGGTTTTTCAACACTAACACAAGTGCAAAAGTGGTTTCCTGCACCAACACAAGTGCGAAAAGTGGTTTTTCAACACTAACACAAGTGCGAAAAGTGGTTTTTCAACACTATCACAAGTGCAAAAAGTGTTTTTTCCACACTAATACAAGTGCAAAAGTGGTTTCCTGCACCAACACAAGTGCGAAAAGTGTTTTTTCAACACTAACACAAGTGCGAAAAGTGGTTTTTCAACACTAACACAAGTGGGAAAAGTGGTTTTTCAACACCAACACAAGTGCAAAAGTGGTTTCCTGCACCAACACAAGTGCGAAAAGTGGTTTTTCAACACTAACACAAGTGCGAAAAGTGGTTTTTCAACACTAACACAAGTGCGAAAAGTGGTTTTTCAACACTAACACAAGTGCGAAAAGTGGTTTTTCCACACTAATACAAGTGCAAAAGTGGTTTCCTGCACCAACACAAGTGCGAAAAGTGGTTTTTCAACACTAACACAAGTGCGAAAAGTGGTTTTTCAACACTATCACAAGTGCAAAAAGTGGTTTTTCAACACTAACACAAGTGCGAAAAGTGGTTTTTCAACACTATCACAAGTGCAAAAAGTGTTTTTTCCACACTAATACAAGTGAAAAAGTGGTTTCCTGCACCAACACAAGGGCAAAAAGTGGTTTTTCAACACTAACACAAATGCGAAAAGTGGTTTTTCAACACTATCACAAGTGCAAAAGTGGTTTCCTGCACCAACACATGTGCGAAAAGTGGTTTTTCAATACTAACACAAGTGTGAAAAGTGGTTTTTCAACACTAACACAAGTGCGAAAAGTGGTTTTTCCACACTAATACAGGTTCAAAAGTGGTTTCCTGCACCAACACAAGTGCGAAAAGTGGTTTTTCAACACTAACACAAGTGCGAAAAGTGGTTTTTCAACACTATCACAAGTGCAAAAAGTGGTTTTTCAACACTAACACAAGTGCGAAAAGTGGTTTTTCAACACTAACACAAGTGCGAAAAGTGGTTTTTCAATACTATCACAAGTGCAAAAAGTGTTTTTTCCACACTAATACAAGTGCAAAAGTGGTTTCCTGCACCAACACAAGTGCGAAAAGTGGTTATTCAACACTAACACAAGTGCAAAAAGTGGTTTTTCAACACTAACACAAGTGCGAAAAGTGGTTTTTCAACACTAACACAAGTGCAAAAGTGGTTTCCTGCACCAACACAAGTGCGAAAAGTGGTTTTTCCACACTAATACAAGTGCGAAAAGTGGTTTTTCAACACTATCACAAGTGCAAAAAGTGTTTTTTCCACACTAATACAAGTGCAAAAGTGGTTTCCTGCACCAACACAAGTGCGAAAAGTGGTTTTTCAACACTAACTCAAGTGCGAAAAGTGGTTTTTCAACACTAACACAAGTGCGAAAAGTGGTTTTTCAACACTAACACAAGTGCGAAAAGTGGTTTTTCAACACGAACACAAGTGCGAAAAGTGGTTTTTCCACACTAATACAAGTGCAAAAGTGGTTTCCTGCACCAACACAAGTGCGAAAAGTGGTTTTTCAACAGTAACACAAGTGCGAAAAGTGGTTTTTCCACACTAATACAAGTGCAAAAGTGGTTTCCTGCACCAACACAAGTGCGAAAAGTGGTTTTTCAACACTAACTCAAGTGAGAAAAGTGGTTTTTCAACACTAACTAACACAAGTGCTAAAAAGTGGTTTTTCCACACTAATACAAGTGCAAAAGTGGTTTCCTGCACCAACACAAGTGTGAAAAGTGGTTTTTCAACAACAACACAAGTGCGAAAAGTGGTTTTTCCACACTAATACAAGTGCAAAAGTGGTTTTCCACGCTATCACAAGTGCGAAAAGTGGTTTCCTGCACCAACACAAGTGCGAAAAGTGGTTTTTCAACACTAACACAAATGCGAAAAGTGGTTTTTCAACACTAACACAAGTGTGAAAAGTGGTTTTTCCACACTAATACAAGTGCAAAAGTGGTTTCCTGCACCAACACAAGTGCGAAAAGTGGTTTTTCAACACTAACACAAGTGCGAAAAGTGGTTTTTCAACACTAACACAAGTGCAAAAAGTGTTTTTTCCACACTAATACAAGTGCAAAAGTGGTTTCCTGCACCAACACAAGTGCGAAAAGTGGTTTTTCAACATGAACACAAGTGCAAAAAGTGTTTTTTCCACACTAATACAAGTGCAAAAGTGGTTTCCTGCACCAACACAAGTGCGAAAAGTGGTTATTCAACACTAACACAAGTGCAAAAAGTGGTTTTTCAACACTAACACAAGTGCGAAAAGTGGTTTTTCAACACTAACACAAGTGCAAAAGTGGTTTCCTGCACCAACACAAGTGCGAAAAGTGGTTTTTCCACACTAATACAAGTGCGAAAAGTGGTTTTTCAACACTATCACAAGTGCAAAAAGTGTTTTTTCCACACTAATACAAGTGCAAAAGTGGTTTCCTGCACCAACACAAGTGCGAAAAGTGGTTTTTCAACACTAACTCAAGTGCGAAAAGTGGTTTTTCAACACTAACACAAGTGCGAAAAGTGGTTTTTCAACACTAACACAAGTGCGAAAAGTGGTTTTTCAACACGAACACAAGTGCGAAAAGTGGTTTTTCCACACTAATACAAGTGCAAAAGTGGTTTCCTGCACCAACACAAGTGCGAAAAGTGGTTTTTCAACAGTAACACAAGTGCGAAAAGTGGTTTTTCCACACTAATACAAGTGCAAAAGTGGTTTCCTGCACCAACACAAGTGCGAAAAGTGGTTTTTCAACACTAACTCAAGTGAGAAAAGTGGTTTTTCAACACTAACTAACACAAGTGCTAAAAAGTGGTTTTTCCACACTAATACAAGTGCAAAAGTGGTTTCCTGCACCAACACAAGTGTGAAAAGTGGTTTTTCAACAACAACACAAGTGCGAAAAGTGGTTTTTCCACACTAATACAAGTGCAAAAGTGGTTTTCCACGCTATCACAAGTGCGAAAAGTGGTTTCCTGCACCAACACAAGTGCGAAAAGTGGTTTTTCAACACTAACACAAATGCGAAAAGTGGTTTTTCAACACTAACACAAGTGTGAAAAGTGGTTTTTCCACACTAATACAAGTGCAAAAGTGGTTTCCTGCACCAACACAAGTGCGAAAAGTGGTTTTTCAACACTAACACAAGTGCGAAAAGTGGTTTTTCAACACTAACACAAGTGCAAAAAGTGTTTTTTCCACACTAATACAAGTGCAAAAGTGGTTTCCTGCACCAACACAAGTGCGAAAAGTGGTTTTTCAACACGAACACAAGTGCGAAAAGTGGTTTTTCCACACTAATACAAGTGCAAAAGTGGTTTCCTGCACCAACACAAGTGCGAAAAGTGGTTTTTCAACACTATCACAAGTGCAAAAAGTGTTTTTTCCACACTAATACAAGTGCAAAAGTGGTTTCCTGCACCAACACAAGTGCGAAAAGTGGTTTTTCAACAGTAACACAAATGCGAAAAGTGGTTTTTCTACACTAATACAAGTGCAAAAGTGGTTTCCTGCACCAACACAAGTGCGAAAAGTGGTTTTTCAACACTAACACAAGTGAGAAAAGTGGTTTTTCAACACTAACTAACACAAGTGCGAAAAGTGGTTTTTCCACACTAATACAAGTGCAAAAGTGGTTTCCTGCACCAACACAAGTGTGAAAAGTGGTTTTTCAACAACAACACAAGTGCGAAAAGTGGTTTTTCCACACTAATACAAGTGCAAAAGTGGTTTGCCACGCTATCACAAGTGCGAAAAGTGGTTTGCTGCACCAACACAAGTGCGAAAAGTGGTTTTTCAACACTAACACAAATGCGAAAAGTGGTTTTTCAACACTAACACAAGTGTGAAAAGTGGTTTTTCCACACTAATACAAGTGCAAAAGTGGTTTCCTGCACCAACACAAGTGCGAAAAGTGGTTTTTCAACACTAACACAAGTGCAAAAAGTGGTTTTTCAACACTAACACAAGTGCGAAAAGTGGTTTTTCAACACTAACACAAGTGCAAAAGTGGTTTCCTGCACCAACACAAGTGCGAAAAGTGGTTTTTCAACACTAACACAAGTGCGAAAAGTGGTTTTTCAACACTATCACAAGTGCAAAAAGTGTTTTTTCCACACTAATACAAGTGCAAAAGTGGTTTCCTGCACCAACACAAGTGCGAAAAGTGTTTTTTCAACACTAACACAAGTGCGAAAAGTGGTTTTTCAACACTAACACAAGTGGGAAAAGTGGTTTTTCAACACCAACACAAGTGCAAAAGTGGTTTCCTGCACCAACACAAGTGCGAAAAGTGGTTTTTCAACACTAACACAAGTGCGAAAAGTGGTTTTTCAACACTAACACAAGTGCGAAAAGTGGTTTTTCAACACTAACACAAGTGCGAAAAGTGGTTTTTCCACACTAATACAAGTGCAAAAGTGGTTTCCTGCACCAACACAAGTGCGAAAAGTGGTTTTTCAACACTAACACAAGTGCGAAAAGTGGTTTTTCAACACTATCACAAGTGCAAAAAGTGGTTTTTCAACACTAACACAAGTGCGAAAAGTGGTTTTTCAACACTATCACAAGTGCAAAAAGTGTTTTTTCCACACTAATACAAGTGAAAAAGTGGTTTCCTGCACCAACACAAGGGCAAAAAGTGGTTTTTCAACACTAACACAAATGCGAAAAGTGGTTTTTCAACACTATCACAAGTGCAAAAGTGGTTTCCTGCACCAACACATGTGCGAAAAGTGGTTTTTCAATACTAACACAAGTGTGAAAAGTGGTTTTTCAACACTAACACAAGTGCGAAAAGTGGTTTTTCCACACTAATACAGGTTCAAAAGTGGTTTCCTGCACCAACACAAGTGCGAAAAGTGGTTTTTCAACACTAACACAAGTGCGAAAAGTGGTTTTTCAACACTATCACAAGTGCAAAAAGTGGTTTTTCAACACTAACACAAGTGCGAAAAGTGGTTTTTCAACACTAACACAAGTGCGAAAAGTGGTTTTTCAATACTATCACAAGTGCAAAAAGTGTTTTTTCCACACTAATACAAGTGCAAAAGTGGTTTCCTGCACCAACACAAGTGCGAAAAGTGGTTATTCAACACTAACACAAGTGCAAAAAGTGGTTTTTCAACACTAACACAAGTGCGAAAAGTGGTTTTTCAACACTAACACAAGTGCAAAAGTGGTTTCCTGCACCAACACAAGTGCAAAAAGTGGTTTTTCAACACTAACACAAGTGCAAAAAGTGTTTTTTCAACACTATCACAAGTGCAAAAAGTGTTTTTTCCACACTAATACAAGTGCAAAAGTGGTTTCCTGCACCAACACAAGTGCGAAAAGTGGTTTTTCAACACTAACACAAGTGCGAAAAGTGGTTTTTCAACACTAACACAAGTGCGAAAAGTGGTTTTTCCACACTAATACAAGTGCAAAAGTGGTTTCCTGCACCAACACAAGTGCGAAAAGTGGTTTTTCAACACTAACATAAGTGCGAAACGTGGTTTTTCAACACTAACACAATTGCGAAAATTGGTTTTTCCACACTAATACAAGTGCAAAAGTGGTTTCCTGCACCAACACAAGTGCGAAAAGTGGTTTTTCAACACAAACACAAGTGCGAAAAGTGGTTTTTCCACACTAATACAAGTGCAAAAGTGGTTTTCCACACTATCACAAGTGCGAAAAGTGGTTTCCTGCACCAACACAAGTGCGAAAGGTGGTTTTTCAACACTAACACAAGTGCGAAAAGTGGTTTTTCAACACTAACTCAAGTGCGAAAAGTGGTTTTTCAACACTAACACAAGTGCGAAAAGTGGTTTTTCAACACTAACACAAGTGCGAAAAGTGGTTTTTCAACACGAACACAAGTGCGAAAA